>NW_024962285.1:2767864-2867420 GCF_019238085.1 Lagopus leucura | reverse complement strand
CCCCCCCCCCCCCAACCAAAAAAAAAAAAAAAAAAGAGCAAGGACAACTCCTTCTCCCAAACCCGACCCACCTCCTTCCTCACTGACTGGCAATAAGTGCATGCCTTAATTTGCAAACATTATAAACGGACTATGGTTGGTACTTCCACCTTCGAGCAGCTGGAGATGTTAGATAACATATTGCTTGCAGACGTTAGAATCCAACTATTTTTTTTGTTCAAGAACGACAAGTTTATAAGGTTGGTTTTGCCACTGGAAGTCAGAATAACAGTTTTGATGTAGGCTAATTCAGAATACACAGAACATCTGTGACCATATGACTCGTTTTCCTTTTAAGTACTCATCCATGCTTCAAGCACTTGATTCCCACTACAGGAAAAGCAAACACTGCAATTATACTTTATGGTATTAATTGCTATTTTAAAATTCATTTTGCATTCAGACAGAAGCTTCATCTGGGCATTCCACTCCTGAGATAAACTTACTCAAAAGCCAGAGATTTTATTCAGTGAAGAGTGGAAGGGAATCAAGATAAACATTTTTATGCATAGGAAATTGTTGGGCTTTAAAGAGAGTTAGTGTGTTTTCTCTTTGCATTATATCTTCGGATAAGCTACTACATGAAAAACAGGATCCTTTCAGACAAAATTATACCCTAGACATTGAAATGTTCAGGCAACTGCACTTTTTTTTTTTTTTTTTAATTGGCAAACCTCTCAATCTTACTGACACTATAGCATTTCCTTTCAAACACATATGCAGCAATTCCATGAAGAAAAAGGTTTGCTGTACGAAACCCAATTTTCCTTGCAACACACTAAATCAGTCTCATTAAAAACAAACAAACAAACAGAAAACCCACAGAAGTTAACCAGAGCATGATCATTTTGCAGTCTGAGAACAAATGGCAAAGGAAGCCATGAACGTTACAGTGGCTGCATAAATCCTACTGTCAGAGAGCTGCCACAGACTTGTCAAAATCTCTACAAGTTCTGCGATAGATCCTCACTCTCCTGGACTTCCTCACGTTGATTTACCGAGCCAGAAAAGCTTGCTGACATGAGAACACTGAACTGCACATACACAATGTTTGCAAAGACAGCATAGCAAGAGGCATGATTTCCTCCGTCTTCGAGGTTAGCTTAATACGAGTGCCAGATGATACTGAATAAAAGTTAGCCCAATCTACGACAATTAGTAAACCTCTGCACGCAGCCCTGTGGCAGAAAATGGTCGTGGAGATTCAGCTCTTTATTATTTACTACATCTACAGTCCATGTGTCCACCCCTTCGGAGGACCAAGTGTTCATCTTGCGAATCCTGGAATTCGCGTGCTTTGCCACGGACCACTTAAAGCCTCTGCTTTAGTCGAACAATTTCCCATCCGCAACAACCAAAGACGCGTGCTGCACAGACCTCGGTACACGAGCGCAGGTTTACAAACTTCCAAAGCAGCAATTTGCTCAGGAGAGGGGAAGGGGAGCAAATTTCCCTCCGACCAAGCGGTCACGGTTAGCAAAGACACAGCCGGCTGTCCGCGGAGCTCAGCCCGGCACTCACCCGGCTCAGGGCTGTCAGGACATCGTAGTGCCAGCGGACAGAACGACACCGCCGCCTCGGCGGTCCGCGCTCGCAACGCTCCCCCGCCTGCAGCCACCCCAGGAAGCGCCTCCCTCGGGCAGGAGGGGCCGAGCTGTCGCAGGTACTTTCTCCGGCTCGAAGACGAGCCAAACTTTCCGTCACCCTCCTCGGGAACGGCGGCAGGGCTCGGGGCAGTGCTGACCCCCTGCCTCGCCCCGGACGGGGGACAGACGGGTTCCTAACGCCTCGCCCGCAGCTCCTACACGGGCTGGGCTGGGGGGAGCTAAACCGCCTTCTTCTCTTAAATCAGCGGTACGAAGCTGCCCGCTGCCGGCCGCTCAGAGCCGCCTGCACGGGGCTCCCAGTACTCACGCCGGGCCAGCTCCGAGAGAGGCTGCGGCAGCTCCTTCGTGCCGGCTTGCCCTGCTCTTCCCCCTTAGAAAAACTTTATCCGCCGTTTCTCGGCTCCCCGAGGAAGAGAGCGAACGAAGGAGCGGCGGACAGAGCCCTCGCCCTGCCGAGAAGGGGGCGGGGAAGGGCTCTGCCTGGGACCCTCTCTCTCCCCGCAGCCCCTCTGCGGGGACGGAGGTCGGTGCGGCGGGGAGGGGAGCCCGCGGCCTCAGCCCACCCTCGCGAACAAAGCCGCTGTAGCAACCGGGAAACCGAAGTTTTCTCGGTTGCCGGCCTCTTCTTTCAGCCTTGAAAATTTAAAATAATAATAGTAAGGCCAACAAACAAAAATCCCAATCCCGAAACACACCGCCAAGCCCACAAAACCAGAAGGCACCACCACAATCCCGCACTGGTGAGCGGAAACCGTGGGTTACGCCTCTGCACGGAGCTCCCGCACTGTGCCTGTAACAAAGACCCCGGCAGCTCATAGCCCCGCGCGGTGACCGCAGGCAGCGCGGATCCGGCCCCGCACGAAACCCCCCGCAGCTGAGGGCAGGGAGCGGAGCTGGGAGCCGGAGAAGGCGGACAGGAGCCCGAACACCGTGCATGCAAACGGTGCCGGTGGGCCGGGGAGCGCCGGCGCGTTCAGCAGCCTAGGGGTGGGGGAGAGGAAAAGAGGAAAAAAGGAAAAGAAAGACGAAACCACGAGATGCCTGGAAAGTGGCAAGGGCGAGCGCAACGCGTGCACTTGCGGGCGGCTCCTCGCCTAATGCCATCGGCGCTGCCGAGGCAGCCGCAGCCGCCGCCCGCCTTCCCCGCCGCTCTCGACCGGCCGGGCGAGGCGGGAGCCTTCCTTCCACGCAACCCAAAACATCGGATACGGACGGGGAGTACTGTACCTTTTCGGTGCATCTATCTGGGCAGCTAGAGGACAGAACTAGCTGATGGTGTGTCCCATTTAGTAATCCATTTAAGGGGATCTCTCTGGGAAACTGGAGCCACTCTCTCCTTTGCAATCCTTTGTCATTACTACATATGTGCTTCCCAGGGGATGGAATATTTAATATTTCTACTTTCTGAATTGCAAGTGCAATTTGTTCATTTCCAATGACGGGTGAAAAGAGGGAACAGGAGTGGAAAAAAAAAAAAAAAAGAAAAAAAAGAAAAAGAAAAAGAAAAAAAGCGTTCGCAACTCCTCTCCAAACCCAAATTCCACTACGACTCCACTCCAGTAAGTCCCCTTCAGCCGTGCCTCGGGAGGTAAGTCATTTCGGGGTCTTGTCCTGCTCCCTTTCTACCAAAAGTGTTCCCGGTGCGAAAGCTGCTCCAGGAAAACTCCGAGGCTGGCGGCGCTCGCCGTGCCGCGGCAAGAAGGCGCAGTCGCTGCTCGCCCCCAGGCTGCCGGGCATTGGACTGGAAGCCGCTCGCCCGTCGCCGCTACCCTGCCTCCGCCCGGCTCCCACTCCCAGCCCCTGGGACGCGGCTCCGGAGGCGGAGACAAAGCCCCGGACTGGATCGCACCGGGCGGCCGCGCCCCGCCCCGCCCCGCCCCGCGGGCACGTGCCCAGCCCTCCCGCCCCGCCGTGCCGCGGGCGGTGCCGCCGAAGGGGCGGCTGCGGTGCCGCGCCTCGCGGAAGCGATGTCCCCGCCGGCACCGTCGGTCGCAGCCGCCGCCGCTGCCGCCGTCTCCGATCGCTCTCTCGGTGTCCACGCCAACGCTGCCCGCCGCCGCGGGATGCCCGCGAGCGACTGGAGCATCTCGGCCTGGCGGTGTGGGCTCGGTTCTGGGCGGCCCGGCCGGGGACTCCCGCGGCGGGTTCCGGGAGGGGCGGCAGGGACGGCTCGGAGCCGTCCGGTGCTGTCCGGCAAAAAGCTCGGCAGCGCCCGGTGGTGGCGAGCGGCGGCAAATCCCCCCCTAGTCCCCGCGGGGACCGCGGCTGCAGCTGCCGCTGGCACCGATCTCGGCCGTCTTCATCTCTTCCTTTCCACCGTTCCTCCAGTCAAATCCCGCCCCGGCAGCCGCTCGCTGCGTTAATCCCCGTCTCGGAGCCGATCCAGCGAGAAGCAGGAGCGAGCGGCGCTAGTACGTTAATCCCCCACCCCGGCCCCGCGGCCGCGCACCAGCAGCAGGCTGTGGTCGTTCCAGCGCTCCGGCCGGGTCGCGCCTGGCTGCCACGCTCGGGTGTGGGTCCGACCCTCCCTCCCCTATCGCTGACCTCTGCGGGCTCGGGGCGCGGAGACACAGCCGTTCCTTGGCCGTGGCATGGGATTAACAGCGTTTTGTATGCTGTAGGTCTCGCTGGAGCGAGGCTGCTAGGAGAGCCTCTGGTGTTCCGCATGGAGGTATCTGCTCCCCACAGGAGTCGCTTACAAGTGCAATTGCTTGAACATCATCTCTATCTACCTACCTACCTATCTATCTATCTATCTATCTATCTATCTATCTATCTATCTATTTATCTGTCTATCTGTCTATCTATCTATCTATTTTTCCTCCAAACCAGATAAGTGAAACGATGGATAGAGCAAAGGGATTTACTGTCAGGCCACAAAGTGTGTCATTAGAATTAAAATAATTCTTTGTTTATTGGCAGCTGTTTCCCTCGCCTTTTATTTTCAGATAATGAAAGGACTCTGAGAATTTGGTTTTGATTCAGTATTTGATTTGGGATCTAAAATTATGCACGTTCATTCAATTTCTAGTTGTTAGATTACAAGGGAAAACATCCATCTGTGTTGAGGAAAAGTTTCTTCTTTCAGACAGTTTATACTGAATGTATACTTAGGATGATTTTCTAACCAAAGGAACTAAGATTTCATGTGTATTTTCTTCCTTCCCTGAAAATCTGAAACAGAAGAGGGTTCTGCACTGAAGAGAATAATTGCTGGGAACAGATAAATTTTAGTTAAGAAAACTTACGCTAGATCTGAAAGCAATTAGAGAAATTGGACTAGTACAAATAATTTCTGGGTACCCAACCATGTGTCAGGAGGATAAACCAGACTGGATGGACTTTGATTTGCCAAGAACCCTAGCCCTTTATCTTCCCAAAGGAGGCTCTGGATCATCTCATACTGCATCTCCCTGTGTCAGGAATTGAGAACAGTGATAATATGGTCTGGATTTGTGGGAAGTTTCCATCATTATGTTGTCCTCAATTGCTACATACATTTTGAGGTGCTCAGGACTTCACTGACTTTGTTGTGGTTTGAACTGCAAGCAGATCTCAATCGAGCCCTAGTTGTGTGCTTCACATAGTTTACAAGTATTTCTGCAGTAGTGAGCAGTTTGTTTTACACTTGGATTTCCTTATTAATCAGAAAGGCTCTCCAACAGAGAATATTTTTTTCCCTATATTTATGGTTTTGAAAAATACATACCAGATTTTTAGTTTATGGAAGAAGCAGAAACCATTGAAAAATCCTGTGTTCCATGCATTGATATGAGCAGTGGCACCAGTTGTGAGCAGTTTCTGTTGAGGTTCCTTTACAAAAGCTCTTTTCATTCATCTACTTTCTTTCCCCGTATTTAATTTCCAAGCCTGCGCTGATTTATTTTGTCATTTAAAGCACACTCTGCAACCGTTTTCACTTATCCTCCTGCCAGAACTTTAGTCAGCTCTCCTGTCCTTTATTCCCCTACTGCTCCTTCTGCTCCTAACTTACTCAAATAACTGCAAAATCAGACAAATGTTATGGCTTAAAGAAACAACCCTCTTTTCTTTTACCTCACTCCTCGTCCTCTTTCTCACTCTGTACCCGGTCTGGTAAACTATTCTCCTCATGTTTTCTCCCCCACCAAATTATACTGGGCTGTTTTTATGGAACAGTCTCAATTCTCCATGCTGTCAGATTTTCTGAAAACACAACACAGCCTTATCTGATTTTGCCTAGACTACTTAACAACTGTGGGCTACTCACACTCGCCTGAGGAAGGGAATTATTACTCTTATTGATGGGAGCATATTTTTTCAGTGGCTGCTCTTTGGCAGCTGCATCGGTGGATTTTCCAGTCTCCATCTGGTAAGGCATTCTTGGTCAGGTCTCTGTGGAGCTGTGCATTATCTGAAAAATTTGCACAAGCTACAGAGCTCTTCCGTCCACTTCAGCTCCTCTTTGGACAGGATCTCTACCAAAGCGTTAACCTGAGTTGACATGAAAATATTACCTCTGCTTTTGCTTCCTAGTCACAGAATTATAGAATGGCTTGGGTTGGAAGGGACCTCAAGGATCATCAAGCTCTAACCTAATCACATACAATACAAAGTTATGAGCTGCGTTAAAAAAGGGCTGAGGAAGGTGATTGTTCAACTCTACTCAGCTCTTGTGAGGCTCCATTTGCAGCGCTGCGTCCAGGCCTGGGGCCCCCAGCACAGGAAGGACGTGGAGCTTTTGGAGTGGGTTCAGAGGAGGCACTGAGATGAGCAGAGGGCTGGAGCAGCTCTGCTGTGAGGAAAGGTTGAGGGAACTGGGCTTGTTCAGCTTGGAGAAGAGGAGGCTGCAGGGAGACCTCAGTGTGGCCTTCCAGTACTTGAAGGGAGCGTATAAACAGGAAGGGGAACGGCTGTTTGTGAGGGTGGATGGTGATAGGACAGGGGGGAATGGTTTTAAACTGAGTCAGGGGAGGTTTAGGTTGGATATGAGGAGGAAGTTTTTCCCCCAGAGGGTGGTGAGGCACTGGAACAGGTTGCCCAAGGAGGCTGTGGATGCCCCATCCCTGCAGGCATTCAAGGCCAGGCTGGATGTGGCTCTGGGCAGCCTGGGCTGCTGGTTGGTGACCTCCACACAGCAGGGGTTTGAAACTCGATGATCATTGTGGTCCTTTTCAACCCATATTCTATGAATATGTTGACTTGATGGGATGCCTATACTGTGCTGGGGAAGGGCACTTGAATCTTTTTGTTTGCAGGTAGCTATCTCATCTAGCTGGCTTGTGTGAAGTTTGATTCCAAGCAGTGTGTGAGCCCCATGCTGAATATGCACTGATTTTCTACTCTACCAATTCTGTGGAAGTTCTGAGGAGCTGGTGTGTCACAGTGATGCAGTGATGCGTTGCAGTTGTTGAACACATCCACATTCATTGTCTTCACGTGTCACATTCTGCACTTCCTGCATTAGTTGTTGTGACTAGATTCAGTTTATTTCCTTCTTGCCCCTATTTCAGAGGTTCGAAGTACAGCAGAGTTTTGCACTGACAAGAAACAACTCACAAGAGTGGTGAAGCAGAGGATTTTGACATAGTCTGAGTAACAGGAGAGGACCCAAAGAAGGCAGGAGATGGCTTTGATGTCCAGGAGGCACTCAAAGCATGTAATGCTAGGAAGAACTCCTTTTTCCCTCTCCAGGCAACATAGGAAATGCCTTCACAGGGGGGTTATATCTTAGCATTTTTATTTTTATTTCTGGTAAGGGCAGATATATCTTAATATACAGAAGCGCTGACTTCTTTAGTCTCACAGCACCAACAAAGGCTCCTCAAACTGTAAATATGATTTTTGTAGAGGCAACATTATTGAAAGCCTGGCAAAGTAATTTCTCCTACGCAGAGAAAAGATCTTTATTTTAATCGCTTCAGAGGAATTCACCAAGCTCAGCTGTACTCTGAAAATGTGGTTGGAAGTGGGCAGTATTTTAGTCTGCACATAGCTGTTCTTGGGCATGCAGTTAAAGAAAAACAGCATGGGCCCATTCCTTGGTCTCTTAGCATAAGAGAACAATGGCTCTTTTTCCCAAGCAGCTCCTGCAGGGTCAGGGACATAGTTCAGGATTATAATGTTTTCCAGACCACTGTTGACAAATAAAACAAGATTAGATTAAGACCAGGTAGGCCATGAGTTAATTCTGTGGATATGATTTTTAAAGGCTTGTGAATTCCTGCAAAAATCTTTCTGCATTCAAGCTCCTTACAAAAATAACTGATTTTGTATTGTAGGATAGGATGCACGGATTTACTTTTCTTAAGCTGTTCACACATTTTCCCAATAAAGCGTACGTGCCAGATGACCATCAGCTGACTGAGGAAATACTCAGTAGAGACACCCAAAGTATGTGAAATAAAAGTAATCTGGAATATTCACCAGAAATCTACTGAAAAGAGTCTTTCTGTGCCAGTTCTTAGGTGCACAGGGTGGTGCTTACAACTATGGAGAATTTTGGGAAATGAACCAGGTTGTGGCTGCACTGGTCAGTTTCTGCTACACTGTGCCAGAAAAGTCAGCAGAAATTCATTTTTTACCTTAAGCAACTTTCACATTTTGCTGTGTCATCTGGTTCCCAGAAGAGACTGTTACATGACCATGAAATAAGAATAGAACACCATGGGTAGTGGCCTAAGTGAGGGAGCAATTCCTTATCAAAAACTAAAACAACTGAGCCTGGAGGATCAGTATGGGAAAGTGGTGAAGAATTTAACACTGTTAAAGCTAACAGAAACTTACATAGATTCGTTATCAAATTACTTCTAACACATATAGGTCAGATCCTCCTGTGGTGTAAATTAACATAATCCTATTAATGTCAGTGCATCCGTATCCATTCCACCTGCTTACAATCTGTTTTGTCAAATCTCACTGGAAAAGGATTGTAGGATGATTTTTAACTACCCTATAGTGCTTCGTAACAGGAATATAGCTAATATGTTGAATTCCATGGGTGGGAAAATTATTTGCTATTGAACTTTGTCAAACTTTTCCATAATGGGAAGCTTACTGTCTTCATGCAATGGATGTGGGTGATCTGTGGATGATGTGGGAGTCCTGGTGGATGACTGGGGGACTTGATGGATGGAAAGCTGGACATGAGCCAGCAGTGTGCTCTTGCAGCTCATAAGTTCAGCAGAACCCTGGGCTGCATCGACAGAGGAGTGGGAGGGGATTGTCCCCCTCTTCTCTACCCTTCTGAGGCCCCATCTGGAATAGTGCTTCCAGGCCTGGGGCCCCCTGTGTAACAGTGATAGGACGGAGGGGAATGGCTTTGAACTAAAAGAGGGTAAATTTGAGTTGGATGTTAGGACAAAATTCTTTACTCAGAAGGTGGTGAGGCACTTGCATACATTGCCCAGAGAAGTTGTGAGTGTCCCATCCCTGAAGCTGCTCAAGGTGAGGTTGGATGGGGCCCCAGACAGCCTCATCTGGTGGGTGGCAACCCTGCTCAGGGAACTGGGGAGGCTTTAAGGTCCCTTCCAACCCAAGCCATTCATTCTGTGATTCTATTATCTCACATCAGTCCCTTCTAGATAGAATTTCTAAGAGGAAAGTTAATTAATCAGAAACTGTCAAGGGAGCATATTAAAAGACTTTCCAGAGTACCTTTCCCATGAGTTTCATTATAGGAGAAAGTAGCATGATCCTCACTTTCTTCATGGTGGTTTAGTTCAAAGTTTGGTGCTCTCTTTATTTAATTCCCTTTTTCATAAATGCTTTCTAATACTTCAGCTTTTCCACCTTTCTGCTTAGACATTGCATCCATTCTGAGTACAGTGAAGAGCCAAACAGAGTAAACTGCATTTCTCAGCTGCTTTTTCTCTTCATTAAGATTAAGGTTGGACTCTAACTCTTTAGCTGTCTTCAGGGCAAGGAAAGAGGTGTAGAGGGACTCCCTGAAAACATGCACAATGAGTATTGATTGGAAAGTTAAGCCAAATTCATACCGTGTTCCTGGGGTAAATCGTCTGTTCTCATCAGGACTCCACAGAATCAGGCTTTTGTTCAGGAGCTTAAGGAAAATGGTGAGAAAAGAGATTTACTTCGGCTTTGCCTGTGTTCTTACAGTGGGTGAACGTGGTGCAAATTGAACTACTGCCATGGCTTCCAATGCAGCAGTGAATGCTGCAGATCTAGGTGGAGGAGCTAAGGAAAATGTAAAATTACCATTAGTGAAAAGAAAGCACTGGAAGAAGTCAGTATTAAAATAAAATGTTTTAAATACACTTAGAGGATAAGACTGAAAGCAAATCCAATTTAAAATAATAAGAAGTGGTTAGTTTAATAAGTCAAAACCATTGCTTTCAGTGTCCTTTCAGCTGAGCTGAGCCCTTAGGAGCATTCAGTAAGTGGAATTGCCAGGCAATACAATATTACCAAAGAGAAACCTTTAATGGTTTCAGTAGCTGAAAGAAAGGCTTTATTCCAGCCTCCTCCCCAGCACACACACTTTAATTCATAACATTAAATCTCATCCAGCTGACCTTTTATTGTTGTTGTTTTGTTTTGTTTTTTAACCCTCAGATTGATGGCAGTGGGAAGAAGAAAGGGTCTGCAACGGATGGAGGAAGGAAGAGGACAAGGAGGAATGTAGCAGCCAGGACGAAATGGAAGAGATGAGGAAAAGGCTCCGGCTGAGAAAATTGGTGAGTCAGGGTGTGCAGTAGGGGAGAGGGAGGGAAATCAGAGAGGAGTAGTGAAGGGAAGGAGAAAGGAAAAAAAGGGAATGAAGAAGAAGGAAAATATAAGGTTAGTGAGATGCCTTAAAGGAATTCAGAAAAAATGGTGTTTGTTAAACACTGACAATGAGCAGCTGATGGAAAATGATCCGTTAGTCAGGCTTTATGCTCTGTGAGATCAATGAACTAAACCAGCAATAAATGAGAGGTTGAATTACTCTGTGTTTACACTTGCATTTAAATCAAAGTATATAAATATTATTACATTCTAGAGGAGAAATTAATAACAGGTACATTATGGCCTGCTAAGACACAGAAAAGTGTCTGAAGAATCTGCTGAAAGACAGACGAAGCATTTGGGAAGAAAAGAGCATGCCGAGGCTTTTCAACAGCAGCTTTCATCGATGTTGGTCAGCTATTCACACAGCCCAGTGTGCTATTTGGTCCTAATTTTTACTGGCAAAAGGGACATGGGGTCTTTATTCACGAAATAGAAGTCTCGAGGAAGCAGGCTGGGGAGTGGATTGGACTGAAAAGGCAGTGGGGAGACCCAGAGCTATTTTCCTTTATCTGCTTCTCCATAATCCTTTTTACAAGACCAAAGCTGAGATGATGATAGTTCTAGCAATAGTTCACCTAACTGGCACAGAGAGGGCTCTGTTTCTCTTTTCCTTGTATTGCATTATGCTAGGGAAATTAATAAGAAGAGTGCTAGGGGCTCAAATTCAGTGGTCTGGATTTTTCCATATAACTACTTGTACTCCGACAATGGTACTTGTGTGTGGCAGGGCTCTCTCCTCCATAAAAAGTTGCTCTGCAGATGGTATGGGTAGCTGCAGAGTTAGATGCTTCCTGCTGTATGCAAAGGTGGCTCCTGGCCCATTTTAGGATGACAGTGACAACAACATTACTGCTGTGTAATGGCAGCAACCCCTCCCTCCCTCTGGGCTGATTGCAGTCTGGAGTTTCCTTGTGATTATTAGAGCTAAAAAGCATTGCCTAATGAAGCCTGCACTATTACCGGGGAATGAAGGAAGGAGAGTGGAGACTTCCTGTGTTTGCTTGTTCTTGGCAATCATTAGCTGCTCAGCCTCTCCTGGGTGTGACAGTCCCAGGTAAATCACAGCCTAGAAATTCCAGCTCTGCTCAAGTAAGTTTCAGTCACTCCCCTGTGCCTGATACTAATGCAGCAGAATGGAGAGGAAGTGAGTAAAAGCCATTTGGAAGATTTGTAGCTAATCCAAAATGAAGAGCAAGAGACCGTGCAGAAACTGCTTGGAGAAGCCTGCCTGACTCACCATGAAGGGGGTTTCCATTGCCAGGAGATTTCTGAATCAAACCCTCTTTCCTCTAAGCCTTAGTACCAAACATAGTGTATTGGGATGTACTTATCATTGCATGTTTGGCTGTGTAGTAGATAAAAAAGGGATACCTCATAGTTGCAGAAGTGATAAGATCGCATGTATTGAAGAAGAAATGTGGAGGAAAACATCTGCTTGTGTGACATAAACCACAGCAATTTTAATTCATGCGCTATCAGTGATGAAACTCCCATTAGCTGAAAAATAATTCATGACTTATCTCCAAGGCCATAATTTATTCTTGGTAACTAACTCTTTGTTTGGGATGTCCTGAAGACAGCATTACTCCTCATGCTTGGAAGAGACTTCCTGTGTGTTTTGCTTGGATTTTACATTTGACTCTGTGTGGAGTATGCAGCTGTGCTCATAGAAAATCAGCAGAAGATGTGTATATTTTAGTATCTACTTATATCCTATGTCGAATACATAAATAACACACACATAGTTGTTGGTTTCAGAGTATTAAGCTTTTGCCCAGGCCTTTATTTTACTGAAATTTGTAATTTGGATGTTCAGCTGAGTTAAAATCAAAGTTGATTCATAAATAAGCTGTATATGATGAGGTCTAAAGTACATGGGGTAAAGAACCCTCCAGAAATGTTTGGGCGTTTTGTCACTTTGGTACTTTAATAGGACCAGGATACAGAATCCTTAGCACTAACCAGTTTACAACCATGCCTCTTAACTGGTTCAGCTCTCAGCCTCATCAGTGTCAGTGGCAGAACTGCAGCTGACCTCGCTCCGTGTGGTGTCATGTACCATGGACTAGACAAGAAGACACACACTACTTAACCTTTTCCCACTAATGAAATGAATATCCCATTCCTGCCTTTGGGGGGAAGCGTTTTCACAGTGGCTGGGGCTGGATTGTTTGTATGGTGTCAGACACCAATAGGTGGATTATTTATTTATTTACTTATGGTGCTACTCAGAATTTAAAATATGGTTGCATTACTGCAAAAAGCTTTTCGTGGCAGTTCGTGGTTATCCTTACATTCTCCAGCAGAGTTATAGGCCTCTGTAAGTAGGGGGCTTATAATGAAAACTCTACAATGACCTTAATGATAGTGGCAAATGATAATATCCAGGTTGCTAAAATGTCTTGTTAATTAATGTATGTAGGATTAGAAAATGATGAGGGCACTTTTTAAGGTCTCTATACTGTGATAGATTTATATCACTAATAACAATGAAAGATGCACAGGAATCTATAGATACTGCCTTTCTCTTCCAGAAATTGGTGCCATCTCTTATTAATTAAATTGAATCTAAATCTCCTAGTGCTTCTTCCACTCATTTCATACATGCTAATGAGGGTAGGCTTCTGAAGCTGGTGGTTGGAATCATTTATTTAGCAGTGGGAAAAATAACATCAGGATTCAGACCCCCTGCTGACCTTGCACACTGTTGTGCTAGATTTATATTGGTCTGCTCAGGTCTAATAATTAACTGAATACATTAAACAGTGCTTGTCGCTGCAAGGGTTACAAGGGACTTCTTGTTTTTCTTTCTGGTGTATTCTTTGGTGAGGAGATTAGGGGAGATGGGCCCATTATGTAAGTCTCTCCTCTCAGTATTTCATTCACCAGTTCAAAGTCCTCTTTTCCAAACAGAAACCATGCCAAAGCTCTCATCGATCATTAGAAGTCCCAGCAGTCACAAACTAACTGATTTTTACGTGAAGTGCAACAGTCCTTCCTTTTTTTACATAAGAAAGTGAATTGCAGTGTTCTTAGCAGTTCAAACTCTACGTTGCACAGTATGCATGATTAGCAAGGACAGAAAATACAAGGCATTTGGCAGCCAGAGAAACATCCCTGTAGAGATTCTCTTTGGGAAGAATAGAACAAGCAAGCTGGATATTCCGGTGCTGCATGTGTGGCTGCAAAAAAACAAAACAACTGGGGGAGTCCTGCAGATCCACATTTAACTTTGAACTGTTAGGCTGAACTTCCAGATCTGGGATGAGAAAACAGCGTGTGCTGTTCTGCCAGGCAAACAGCTAGTGTTACAAAGCTGAAACACCGCAGCCACTGCCACATGACAGCCAAATGCCCTGTGTCCCTCTGTGTTTGGTGGGGAAGCAGTGCTGTGTGGCAGTGGGCAGTAAATGAGGACTGCCTGCCGCTGTCGCATTTTCTCCTTCCGCCAGTTGTTGGATGATAAGCAAAATGCACCAGCTGTTTGGATCAGCAGACTGATGCCTCCTATGGATGAGTTTACAGTGTGACACAGGAAGCTCCGTTAGTCTTAATAGCTTGACCTGTATAGCTGCACAGGTGATTAAGTAAAACTGACCTTCTCCTTGAAAAACCCCACCTACGCTGTTAGGCTGCTCCCAGGTATTTGACACTTTTGCAAACATAATGGCTGATAGAAGAGAGCGCTTTTGAAGAACAGGTCTATGCTTGATGAACATTTTTGTGCAAGCGGAGCTCCCACCTAACTCTTCTCTGCAAACAGGCTGAGCATTTCAGCCTGTTTTTTAACAAGTTGAATGGAAGGTTCCAGCACACTTTTAATAAGCTTCAAGTTATATGACTGGAAGATCAGGAATGAATTAATTCAGTGGCAAATGAAGAAGTTAAAAAAAAAAAAAAGAGATTAAGTATTCTGCTCTTGTTTGTAGCATGTTTGGTGACATGCTGGTGAAGTTTTTTGAAAGATTTTGTGATTTCTTTGAGTTGATTTTGTACACTGAGGAACACAAGTAGTCGCTGATGTTAGAAAAGTAAGGCTACACATTACTTCAAAGATAATGAGTGAATGTAGAGATTCTCCTTTGTAGATCATGAAGGAGATTTCAGTAAATTTACTTGCCTTTATTCCATATTTTCAGCTTGATACATTTCCTTTCACCCGACAGCTGTTGTTGGTGACCCATTTTGTGAATAAAGCTTCTCTTTCCTTTAGAGTTGTAATTTGTCTTGGAAGCCCTACCTAGGAAGCTCTCTTTTTGTGTTAGCCCTAGAAAGAGAGTGGAGCGTGGGTCACCTGTGTGCATGGAGATAAATCACAAAGAGTATCTTTTACCTCAAGGACTCAATTTCACATTACAACTTTCTCCTTGAGAGACGATGCTTTCACACATATTTTCTTGTTTCTGGAGCTTACATTCCAACAACAGTGCTAAATATGATTTGTTTATGGCATATAGTATGTCAAATGCTAGTATGTATAAATAGTGAATATCAAATAAATCAACATTTGGAAGAAATAAGTGAAACACGAAAACAGTCAAAACTGATAAGAGAAAGAGATTTCTATGTGAAGGCAGAACTTTCTTGTCTTATCTGCTTTTGTTTTGTTTTTCTGCTTTTCTTTCACCTCTCACAGGTAAGAAATAACTATTCAAAACTATGACCTCGTTGTTCAAACTCTGCAAGACAAAGTTTTTACAATGAATCAGTTATATGCCCATACGAAAAAAAGTGAAAGAAACTCAAGAAACCTCTGTTACTTAAAGTACGTGTATGGAATAGGGAAATAGAGTCTTTATGTCTTTTTGGTCACTAATCCTTTCTTTGCTGTCTTAAGAGTCAGTTGCCCTATGTGTTTGCTTAAAGGTATCAGTGAATACACCCCTAAAGTGAGGAGAGAAGGCAGCTCTGTGGGTGAATCGAAGACAGAGGTTGCTATGGTGAGTCTGTAGGAAGTTTTAGGAGCCTGAAGATGTTCTCTGGATGATATCCAACCTTGGGATGAAATTTTTTTTTCTGGCTCCAGTTTGCAGGATTCAGAGTCTAAAATGATGGCTGCTACTTAGTACGTTAAGGTCGTACTGTAAGCTCCTTTCGTGTCAAATGTCTGACCCCTCTCGTTTTGGGCCACATCTAAGATGGCACCATTGCCTGCTAAAAATTAAATAGCATTCTCTGTTAAAAGAATGCCCAATGAAACTACATATTGCTTACTCTACATTAATTAGTTACACTTGCAAATCTACTTTTGTGCACTGTTTAACTTCAGCACCACAAATATAATGAGAAAAATGCTGTGCAGAGATTCACTCAGCAAAATATTGTGTGAAAATGATGCATAAAATACGTATGGCAGCCAGGTGGAGTTAGATCCAGAGAAAGATGTTTATATCTAATATGCAATTAAGATGCCATGACTTTGTTTGTGGCTCTGTATCCAAGGCTAATAACATACCAGCCAGTGTGATGCTGAATGGTGCTGGTTACCTCAATATTGCTGCAGATGGGATTTAATTTACAGTGTTCCCGGCACAAAGAAACCATGCACAAAGTCTAAACCTGAACATCTAAACTTATAAATACTGGAATTTTATGTTTCAGACCCAAACTGAGCAATAGAGCTGGACCCAGATCCAACGTGAGTTTTTATCAAAGAGTAACCCTACCTAAACAAACAGTTTAGAACAATTTCTGCAACTCAGATATATTGTAATCATTACCATATCTGTTTATTATGTGGATTTGAATCCCTTACATTCCTTGGCATGACTCTCGATTTCCAACTCTGTAATATATCATTAGTACCTCAGATGGGATAAATGCTCACTTCTCTCTTCCTCCACTTTATGAACACACATAAAGTAAGTGATGTCTGTGAAATGCGTTCTCATCTGTAGCTGTTATAAATTCTTCGTGCATTATGTTGTGTTAATGTGTTCACATCAGGTGTTGTGAATTCACCTGTTTATTCAAGGAACTGGCCACTGCTGCTTTGCTGGTTTAGGTCTCCTCCTCCTCTCTGAGCTTTTTTCTGCTCTTACAGCATTCATAGACATCCTAAAAAGATGAGCTAGTCAGTTCCTCTCTAGGCCCTCATCTTATTTCTCCTTTTATTGGGAAAGGGTAAGAGCATGGTTGTGTGTGTGATCAATAGGCCCTGCAGGAGGAGGTGTGTTTAATTTCCATGACATATGTGATGTCCATCAGCCCTGGGAGCTGGGATGCTGGAGCTGTGTCTGGCACAGGTCATTTAGATATGACCAGAAGGTCAGGAATCTGGACTGACCTCTAGAAAAACATTTCTAAATGCACCTAGTAGCAAAACACGGTCAAACTTTTGAAGGGTTTAGTAACATTACTGTAGGAAACATTTAAAGGGGCAGAACCATACTGTTGTTAAATCAAACATTCCCACCGAGCTCCAGAGACATTCATGTCCCAGGTCTACAGTGTTTGGTTATTATACTTTTGCTGTTTGATGTAGAACCTTAGATCTTCATTTAATATGCAATTCAGGGCTCACTGAGACAATGGCAGGATCTACTCAGCATTTTGGCAGCTTGTGAAACTAAGATAAACTCTAACCTTTGCCAAATACAAAGGATGATAAAAGCACAAGTTGCTCTTTCTAGCTGAATTAAAATAAACCGTCTAAATGGCTTTGTAGTCCTCATCCTTTTTTACTGCTTTACTGTAGTAACCTTCAGCTGGCATTGTACAGTGCCTATAAAATACTGAACCCAGAATTAATAAATAGAACTGCAGCAGCAGTCAGGCAAGGTAGACGTGCAAGCAAGTCTGCCCTCGACCCCTTCTCATCCATTAAATTCAAAGGGAAGCATATGTTGCAGCAGGATTTCTCTAGGCTTCTCCTGGAAGCAGGGAGGGAGCCCATTGCTGCAGCAGTCTACCTTACACTGCCTTTGAGTTCAGAGGGGCAAGGTCTCACTGAGGCTGTTGTCACAGAACAGTTCAAGGTAGCACCACGATGCATGTGCATCTCTCAGGGCTGAGGAGCTTCAATAGCCAGGAACAATTACTGTTTGGAATCTCTTTTCCTGTAAAATGATTTGAAAAATTCAATCTTCTGTATAAAGAACATTAAATATAGGGTTACTCTTTACAGAGCAGTTGGTGCATGATACAGAAAAAAAAAACAAAAGAAAGCATCGAGGAACCAAAAGGCCTAAAACGTGGTTTAGAGTTTTGTTCTCTATTTTATGAAAGCCTTTGTGTGTGGTTTTGACAGGCTGTGACTGGGTCTCAGGGCTGAATATCATCCATCTGTATCAGTTGTAAAACAGGACAACATATTTATGATAGCTTTTCTCTCATTTTACTAGACATGAGGAAGAGAAGAACTCCCATTGCGTGTTATTTTTAGTCACAAAATCACAACAGTTCCACATTTCTCCTGCTTATTGGACTATTTTCAGGGAAATATTTTCTGGAATATTGTCTGGAATATTTTCAGGGAAAATAAGTGTGAAAGGCCCTCGTACACTTCTTTAAACAGTGTTTTATCTGAGTTAAACAATTTGTGTGGCAGGATTTTGCTAGCCTGACACATCCATACCAAAATGTGTTTGAGAGAGAATGACATCAACAGGTCCCCTTGCAGATCAAAGAGGGTGATAATGCAGGCAAGCTAAGCAAGGCTGGCCCAAGAAAGCTGGGATGGGCAGTGGGTGTTGGAGTTTGTAGGCAACCAATTAAGAACAGTCAGAAGAGACTATGCATCTGGAGGTTAACATGGTTTGGGTTAAAGCCTGGATAAACAGGCTTGGGAGGAAAGAGGGGAAGATTTCACAAATCAAGAGGTGTGCTTGGTACAAGCTAGAGTAATGCTCTCTCCTTTCCTTTGGAAAGCTTTCAGAATCAACGTTTTGGTGCTGTAGTTACAGGGAACTTGGTCCCCTGCTTTGGGATGTGGGTTCAGCTGATGTGTTCACAACAGATAGCCCTAAGCTTACAAGCCCCAGGAGAGCATAGCTGCCCCTGCATCTCCACTGCTCTCTTATGCCACTGTTGCCCTTCACGCAGTTGATCTGAAGAGGCAAGCACGAGGCTGACAAGACAGAAGCAGGGAGATGTATCACCTTGGAACTGCAATAAGCTCTGGCATGTTGGTAGGGTGGGTGCTGTGAGAGATGTAGGCTGCAAGTCTCCTTAAGGGGAAGGAAGGAGCTGATGTCAGGTGAGTCCATGTAGCACTGAGTTATAAGATGAGAAAGGCATAGATAGCATCCATATCTCTTCCTCAGTTTGCTGAAGCCTACTTTGAAGATTGCTTTTAAAAAAAATAATCTAAAATGATTTAGCAAGTATATAACTAGTCTCAGGACCACTATAGGAGGGTTACGGCCTAAAAAGATGGGCCCATAACAAGTTTCAAAAGAAAAAATATATCCAGACATAGTTCTATTACTATCTAATTCCTGTTGGGTGACCTCATCAGAAATCATGCTGCATGGAAGCCAGTGTAGGCCTACAGCTTGTGCTGATTTATTTCCCTATGGTGATATGAAGTAAGGTGCAGGCATTTATGGAAAAATGTTTTAAGATTATTTTTATGTAAACTATGCATACTAACTATCTGTTGCACCCCCCCTGTAATCTTAAAGATGTACAGGCAAGAAGGAAAGTGACAGACCCATAATGAGAGGAGGCAATATGAGCAAGTCTCTGGCCATTTCATTCTGTTCACCTGTGCTCTGTTGATTTGTGGCTTTAATTTCCTACATTTTATTTCTCCAGTGATTTTAAATTAGCTCCTCTTCAACTTAAAAAAAGGCCAGATTGTCAAGCTCTCCAGTGAGTTTGCTGACCAGAAGAATCTCTTAAGAGGCTCACAGTAAATCCAGTGGAACAGTGCATTTTGTTTAAGTGCTTGTCGTTAAAGGTTGGAGTGCACAGTAGGCTTGAAAAGAATTTGGAAAACCAATTCAAGGAGATACATTATTTCTCACATGACTGCACCAAGCAAGTGCATAAAGGGTTATAAGAAAAAAATTGCAGCCATGGGAAACAATCGATTCACATTCTCATCTTTTTTTAATTAATTTGACTTATTTTTCTTTGTCACTTACACACTGCTGTAAGACACAGCTCGGGTTCCACTGCTTTGATAATTAGAACAAGGAATTCTTTTATAGCAGTGATTCTGCGTATATAGTATTGCTAGAACAGGAAAACAAATCTATGAAGACCATAGAAACAAGGAAAATAATTCATGCAGAACAAACAGGATATTGCTGGTTGACTGACACAATTATGTCCTGCATCCACTGCATTTGCAAGGCCTGAAACTAGTCACTGAGCACCATCTTGTCAGCTTCACCCTTAAGAAACCCTTATGACAAAGCCGTGAACTCTCTTGTATAAAGCATTACTCACAGAATTACCACAGTCCTCCACCCACCATCACGCGTTCCCACTGACATGAATGATATCTGGCACAGACCCTCCTGTCCAAGAGACCACAGCTCCCTGCACAGCACTTCGCAGCGTGTTACTGCTGGGATGATTGGAGGAGCTCTGGCTGTTGCTCTGGTGATTTCAATGACAGGGTTGCTAGTGGGCCAGGCTCAGCACATCCTCACAAGTAAGAATTGCCTTCCCCCTGCTCAGCCCACTGGCTGTCTGACTGTTTTTTTTACGCTTTCCCAGTGGTACTGTAAAACCTGCCTTCCCCTTCAGGCTTTTGGGAGTGATAGATGTGAGCAGCAAGAGCAGCCGCAGTGGCAGCAAGAGGCAAAACCACCTCAAAACCGACACCACAGCCTATGGTTCTCAAACTGATGCCTTCAAGCTGCTCTTTCTGCCTTCCCTACATGGCTCCTCATAGCTGACTGCTGCTAATAGCTGCTTTTCCCTCCCTCACTGCTGCTTTTTGAACAGCTATCGTCTCTTTTCTCCCTCTTCTTGTTCTTATTCTCACTCCCTTACTGTCTCTTCTTCATGCTCACCTTCTCTCTCCAGTGCTCCCCACTACCTAGGGAGCAAAGGTTGCATGGCTGTAGCAGTGTATGGTACATCTCTGGTTTCTCAGTCTTCCATTGTGGCAACTCCTGCCCACCTTACTCTGATGGGCTGTTACTGCTGCCTCCAGCATTAAACCTGGCAGTAACCATGGGGATTACATGAAATGAATTCTAGTTGATATGAAAGACATTAAATATTGCCCTATTAGTATAGTATCCAGCTTGGCAAAGCTTTACACTTAATCAGAAATGCCAACATAATTGGTGACAGTATATCTGTGTATTTATTTAGTGGCTACTACAAAACTGTAAGAGTGTTGCCTTGTATCAAGGTACACACACTGTTTGATGATTCAGATTATGAACCTTTGCTACCTGACTAAATCGTCAAGGTTTAAATACTGCAAAATGGTTGGATTTGTAAAGTGAAAGAAACAAAATTAAGTTTACCTCAACAGGGTTTCAGTCCTTCTGCTTTATTAAAAAAGCAACACAGGAAAGTATGCCTCCTTCTATTTCACTTTTTTAACCTGAATTATTGTTCATCAATTTTGTATGACATTTGTTTCGATCAATGAGTCAGTCAGTAAAACACAAATGATTCTGTAAAACAGACCCTCAGACAAAAAACAAACAAACAGGATGATTTTTTTTCTTTTTTATCCTGTCTTGTTATCCAGTGTAGATGTATGACATAATGTCCAAGTACGAGGAGTCTAAAACAGTTTTCAAAAGCCAATCTGTTTGTGTGTTGTAGAGAGGTAAAATTGTAGCAATGGTGATAATGACAAAGCTTGAAGTACTGGGAGGTCTTATCAGAGGTTTTGTCATAAAATATTTTTATTGAAAAAGTTACATTATTATAGGAGACTAATAATGTTTGGGAAGTGAAGGCAGGTATGAGAGACCTGGGAGCTTGTTGGATATGTGCAGATTTTCAAAAGTAGAGTCTCTGGATCCTATTTTATAAAATGGCAAACCTATTATAAATCTTTTGAAGCAGGAACCTATATATACCTAAAGCTAGTTTGGAAGATATCGAATGAGAGTCAAGAATAAACCTTGCACAAATAGCTCTAATAATGGAGAAGAATATATGTTGCATCTTAGCCCTTCATTTATGGATATTTTATACTCTCTGAATATTAATTATATAGTCTCCTATTCTGTTTTTCAGTTCTCATATAGGAAGAGTAACTTTGTCAGGATATACTTATTCTCAGGGGTAATTGCCTAGAAGAGAAAAACAGAAAGCAGATACGTGCAAGACAGAATGGATTACAAGGAAGGAAGGTGCTTGTAGACCGTGTATTTCTACACTGTGCTTCAAAAAAATCTTGTAATAGAATCACATAATGATTCAGGATCTAAAAGCAGCCACTTGTATATCTTTTCTACAGATAATCATTATCTAAGGGACCTGGATAAAAATTAAGAGAACCAGTCACAGAGTCAAATATGATCTTTAAAGGGAAATCTTGATGTCAAAAGGGCATAGCTTTTTAGTATGTATAAATGTACGGGAGTTCTGAAGGCTGGAAAAACCATACAGGAACTCTTAACATAATTCTTTTTTTTTCCTTTTATTTTTTTTTTTTCTTTTTTTTTTTAATCTTCGAGAGGTTTTGTGAGCTGTGAGTTTTAATCATCATTAGAATTTTTGCTGAGTAATGCCACTAATATGTACTTTTCCCATCCCAATATCCTTATTTAGTTTTACTTACAACCTCATAAATCAGGGGGTTACAGGTTTTTTTCCTCCTTAAGCTGAAACTGAAAAAATGGTTTGGCATTCAACTGTGAAAGGAAAAAATTAGAAGTAGACTTGGGGGCAGGTATAGAAACAGGAGTGAGATTAAGTTGCTCACCCCAAACTTACATGATACCATGAAACATTACAAAGAGTGGGTTTCACAGGATAAATATCAGCAATTAGCCAAGGCACTCAGCGATTTTAGTCCTGACCCCTGCATTTCTATTAACCCTGCTAACGGTGTGAATGATTCACAGACTTTTGTGTAGAAACAAGGTACAACAGAGCAGTCGTGGCACAAAACTTGTCTTTCTCAGAGAAACAACATGAAGTGGCTGTTTCTGTTCTATGCATCCCAGCATGAGCTGGCTTAGCAGAACTACCACGTCACAAAGATAAGGCTGCACAAGCACTGCTTCTGTAAGGCTGTTCCCTGCAGTCCCATACAGAAGCCAGCTTCTCTGCTATGTGCTCCCTTCATGAGTTCTGTCCCATAAGTGCCAGGCAAGAAAACGCAGAACAAACCTTTGCATCAAAGTCCTTCACAGAAGGAAGGCTTACTCAAACACTCTCCCTATTTCTAGGCATGGACCCACCACAAAACTCAGATTGCATTCTCGCAGTGCACACAGGATGCACAGTGTGAGCCGTGTGCTGCAGCAGATGTTTTTAATGATGATTACTGTGGAAACTGGGGGGAAAAAAAACCACCAATGTTTGGGACCATTTGGAACCGAAAGAAATGTAGGTCTTGAAACATAGAATAGTGTGAAGAAGATAGTCTTGCACTCTCAAATCTGCAAGGCCACAGCCATGGTATCAGCAAATTTAATAGGGCAGAAAGTCTAGAAAGCCAATTTTTCACTCAGGCACAAACTCTTGATGAAATGCAGAACTGAAATTACTTAACTAGGCATGCATAATGCCCCAAACTATATAGGAATATAAGATACTCATGTTGCTGTTTCTGAAGATGTTGAGCATGAGTTTAAATTCTGACACCTACTGTTACTTTCAAAATGATCTACTGCATTTAAAATCATTCATTTCCCAAAAAAGGCCGACATTCAGGGTTCCTAGATTTAAAAAGATTAGAAATCTCCTAATTCTTCTGTCAATTCCAGAAAACATTCTCACTCTGCCTAACGCTACAGGTGGTCTATTATCTATTGGTAAACCTTCCACAGTTCAGTCAGAAAGCCAAACAGTACCATGTGAGTAAGCAAATTGCTTCAACAGTGTGCAGGAGGAAAGGTATTCTGCCAACATTTTCAGCAGGAGACATCAGCAAAAGGGCCAGATGTCTTGCAAGAAACTTTGTACTTCATGCAAAGTATCTGAAAACATCAGTATCCTCAGGTGCATGAGTCAGCTAACCAGGTATTTTAAACTTCTATGTATTATTAACAACACAAAACCACCACCACCAACAACAAAATGTCCTTTCAACTACAAGGAATGGGAAGGTTTGTATGGTATAATCTGAAGAATAAGGGCAAAGCGGTAGATAATGCTTTAAGCAAATAAATAGATGAGATGCAACCACCCAAGACAATATATATTACCAATTATCTGCAGAGTTAGACCGTGCCAAAGAAAATAATTGGTTTCTCTTTAATTTGCAGCGTTAGACTGGTGTGCTTATTGTTTAGGAGGCTATGAGCCCATAAATTTTCACAAATCTGGCACTATGCAGTTCAATCCAGTGCACACAAAGGAAAATATAACCCCCAAACTCTCAAATCAATAGGCAAAGGGATTTTACTAAGAGAAAGCAGAATAAGAGCACAAAAGCATTTTTGTTTTGGAAGTGCTTGTTCGAAGTTAGCAGACGTGGCCTGTACAATCTGTTCTGTTGCTTGCAGCAGTGGTGGAGCTAGGAACAGGAAATGACCAGGTGCTCAATGGTTTTTTTTGGCTGATTCGAGTTGTCTTCCTGCAGGATGCAGCTGTTCACCTCTTCTTTAGTGGAAACAGATGGAAAATGCATGTAGCTGATCGGTGCTACTGATGCAGGAGTCAAAGAAGTGTTGTTACTTTTTGACCCCCCTCCTTTTTGATTCCTTTTATTCAAGCTGAAACAAGTTGATCCATATGGGGAACATTAAATTATTTAGAATTTCAAACAGAAAAGGTCTGAATGTTGATGAAAAATTCCCCTAAAATACATAAAGGGTGCTGAACTGAAGACACATATTATATATTTCTTCAATTAGCAATAAAGCCCTTGTGGTATTCTTAAGCAACTGTGGGAGTTCTGACTGAAGCATTCATTATTTCTGTGGATACCATTTCTGGATAAAAGGAAAGAAAAATCCCTAAATTAAGCTGCAGTGAGGTGCTACTTTTTAGTTGCAGAGGTTCTGGTAGCGAAGATTTATATAAATATGCTTAATGAAATATTTGTAAAACGCTTTCTCAGTAGGACCCTAAGAGATTATTTTAATCTGCTGAGTTGGAAGTAAGACAGATCACTTGATTTCACATAGGGAGAAAATGTGAATTTATAAAAAATTAAACTTCATAGCTATGCTGTCTCTGGGGCTTATTGATAATGCCTTTCTCAACTGAAAAGATGTAGGAAAACTCAGAACAGTTCTAGAAATAAAGGGACATGATATGTCTGTCTCTCCATACAGAAAAATAGGAATACATTTTGTTTTTTCACAATACTTTGACTTTTGATTTCCTACAAACCAAAGCAGAAATTTGTGGAGAGCTTAGATCACAATGAAGGCTGCTGACAACTGAATGAGGAAGGTAACAAATTTCAGTATAAATGCAGTCTTAACTAAAAATGCTAAGAACTGATTGATAAATTAGACTTTCTATCTTTAAAAACCATTTTAGCATCATCATGTTGCACTCTAAAGCAAAATATCTTGATAAGATTAGATTTGCTAGGATCTCTATGGATCTCTGCTTTGTTCATTCAGACAAAAATTGAATGGGACTCAAATAAAATTAAAATTAAAATTAAACAAAGAAAAAACGTGATAATTTTTTATGTGTTTTCCCTTTTACTAAAGCCTGGAGAGAAAGGCACCTGATACAGTTATTGACAAAGCACCTGATATAATTATTAGCTTTAGTGACATCCTGTATATTCCTTTTAATTACTTGAAATCACCATCAAAAACAGTGAAATATTTTAGAAACCATAATTCATTTACAAACGATGGTCTGAATTGTTACCCCGAGAAACTTGAAATTAATTGACCTTTCATGTTGCATTATTTCTTTTTCTTTAACTTCAGGGAAATGGGGCTGTAGTCACCTTCCTCTTTTCTCTGTTCAAAATCTCTCTTCAAATCGGCTGGAGAGAGAAAATATGATTAAGAGACAGGACAAGGCAATTAATAGGAATGGCAGTGTGTCTTCCAGAGTGCTTTTGGGTTGGGGACGTTCCTCACAAACGATCATATAGACTTGATATATTCCTGGGGATGCCTGCCTTCTTTGTGATAAAGGGGCTATTTCAGAAGAGCAGAGAAATCAGAAAACAGGAGCAGTAATTGACAGGGATATTATGTTCGATGAAAGCCTTGTTGAAGGCAGGCCAGCAGTGAGCTTGCGTGCAATCAGGGAAGTTCTTCAGCACGTTGGTTCAATAGTTATAATACTGAAGGTAGTAATGTCTTGGCACTGATTTTGGTACAGGTTTACATTTTGGTTCAAAGCATAATCAAACTTGTCTAAATGTTTCTGGATGAGAGACAGGCTTGTGCATTTCTGGACCAGAAACACCACTTAAGATTTTTATTGTGTGCAGTGTTTTTCTGTTTGCTTTGGTTGAAACTAGAAACAGCAGGGCATTTAAGCAAAGGAAAAGAAAAGTTAACCAAAACAGGGAAATCTCAAAAAACTCACCAAACAAACAAACAAACAAAAAAAAACCCACACTTTTGTATAGGTAGAGAGAGTGAACTGAGCTCAGCAAAGCCAAGCACACTCCACCCTTCTCAGTGAGTGGCCTGCTAATGAAAGATAGGAATTATCAGCCATGAAAGCTAGTTTTTAAATGAGAACCAATTTCTAAATGTGCATCTAGCTCCATTAAAATGTAAAAATCCTCAGGGAAGCCAGTGCATGGATACAAAATACCTATGCTGCAAACACAGTGGTAGGTCTGGTAGTCTTTCTAATATCACAGCAATGCTCTGAGAGTGTAATTCAGATCTAAGCGATGTTTTCACAGGCAGAACTCTGTGGTGATGAGTACTGTTAAAAAACATGAGGAAATTATGTATGTATTTATTTTTTTGTGTTTTTACTTTTAAACTAAGAAAATTCCAAGAAGGAACAGCTAGGAAAAGTTTACTGACTGTTGCAGAGAAGGCAACATGATACTAGCTAAGTCCTGTAGTGTTGTGACAATGCAACTGAATGAAGTTTCTGAATATAGGACCTTGTAATTAAATTCCTTAAAGTTATTAATTCTTTGCAAATATACCAGCAAGAATTTCGGCACTACAGTCTGCCTCACTGGTCATGCATTTAAGCAAATTTTTTCTTACTGGATGTACTTTACTTAACATGGTCTTTTAAGATGATTTCTCATGTCTTTACAAGATCTTCCTACTTATCATGGAATCGCTTAGGTTGGAGAAGACCCTTGAAATCTTCAAGTCCAACTATTACTAAACACTACAAGTCCACCACTAAACCACGTCCCTAAGCACTACATCCACAAGTCTCCTAAAATATCTCCAGGAACGAGTCCACCACTTCCTTGGGCAGACTGTTCCAAAACCTAATCAAACTTGCTGTGATGAAAACTTCCTGACATCTAATAAAAATCTCACCCAAGAAAAGAAATAGACACCCTCCTTGCTACAGGTTCACTCAAGTGGTTACAGAGAGTGACGAGGCCTTTCCTCAGCCTCCCCTTCTCCAGACTAAACAGTCCTAGTTCCTTCTTGTTTTCCAGTCCCTTCATCAGCTTCATTGCTCTTCTCCAAATGTATTCCAGCAGTTTGATTTCTATTCTGAAGGGCCCCAATATGAACATAGTATTTTGAGTGCAGACTCATCAGCACCTCATCCAAGGGGACTACCATTGTCTCAGTCCTGCAGCCACACTTTTTATGTCCCTGGCCTAGATACTTCTGGCTTTCTTGGCCACCTGGGCACACAGCTGGCTGTTGACCAGTATCCCCAGGTCATTTGCTCTGGGCAACTTTCCCGATACTCTTTCCCAAACCTGTACTTCTGCAATGGGTTGTTATGTCTTAAATGCAGCATCTGTCATTTAACCTTGTTGACGTCATGTGCTTGGACTCAACCCATCAATCCAGCTAATCCAGATCCCTCTGCAGAGCCTTTCTACCCTCAGGCAGATCAACATTCCTGCTCAACTTGGTGTCATCTGCAAATTCACTGAGGGTGCACACAATCTCTTGATCAAAATCATTGGCAAAAATGTTAAAGAAAATTGGCGCCAGTACTGAGCCCTGGAGAAGACCACTTGTGACCAGCCACCAACCTGATTTAACTCCATTCAAAACAACCGTGTGAGCCTGGCAATTCAAGAAGTTTTTTAACACTCATGCCATGAGCAGCTAGGCTCTCTTGGAGAAGGCTGTGAGAAACAATATCAAATGCCTTTCTGAAGTCCAAGTAAACAACATCCGCAGCCTTTCAATCATCCTCTAAGTGGGTCATGTTTCACAGAAGGAGATCAAGTTAGTCAGGCAGGACCTGCATTTCATAAACCCATACTGACTGTGTCTAATCACCTGGTTGTCCTGTACACGTCATCTGATGGCACTCAGGATAGTCTGCACATGACCTTCTCTTGCACCAACTTTAGATACATAGGCTTGTAATTCCCTGGATCCTCCTTTCTCCCCTACTTGTAGATGGGTGTCCAGTCAATGAGACCTCCCTGGTTTGCCAGGACTTGTGGTAAATTACTGGAAGAGGCTTGACAAGAACTTAAGACCAAATCCTTCATCTTTGTGTGGATCCTATCCAACTCCACATATTTGTGGGGCAAAGTAGAGTAGTACTTTGCTAACAATTTCCTGTTGGATTATAAAGGGTTTTGTTCTGCTCCCTGACTGTCTTTGAACTCCATAGGCTGGGTGTTCTGAGAACCATTAATTTTACTAACAAAGATTGAGTAAAAAAAAAAAAAAAAAAAGCATTAGGTACATCAGTATTTTTCTCATCTCTTGTCATACCATTTTCTCCTGCATTCAGTAAAGGATGGAGATTCTCCTTGGTCTTCCTTTTGTTGTTTATTCAATGATAAAAACATTTTTATTGCCTTTTGTTGCAATAGTTAACTTACAGCTGAACTTTGGCCCTTCTAATTTTCTCCCTGAATAACCTCAAAAGGTCTCTGTAATCCTACAGAGTTACCTGTTACTTCTTCCAAAGCTCATAAATATTTTCTTCTTTCTCACTTCCTGACTCTTCTTCCTGCTGACTTATATTTTGGCCTGCTCCTGTGCCTTCCATCCAAATTTCATTTTTGAAGAATATCTATCTTTCCTGTACTCCTTTGCCACCCTAGGGACTTTTGTCAACAAACTTACTGAATGGGCCATACTCTACTTAGCTGTATTTTGTATTAAATGCTCATCTAATGATTATCTGATAAAAATATCTGATGTGAGTGAAGCAGAGATTAGAGTCTTAGTATGACAGATGGACATTCTTGCTGTTCCTACTTTACTTTGACATATTTAAGCATTAAGTGGAATAGCAACATGGAAAACTGATGTTAAAGACTGCTCTCTCTTATGGCAGATATAAGGAGAGGAGGGGAGACCCGAGCAGATAGATAGTCTGTGATCTTCTCAGGCAGCGAAGGAAACCAAAATGGATCTTCTGCGTGTAGCAACAGCTGTCAAATACAATGGTTAAGCCTTATGCAAGACTGTTTGGACTATGGGCCTTCACAATACATTGTGTTGAGCCACAAGGCAGACCACAAATCTATGCTGCTGAACTCAGAAGGGCTTGGACATGAACGAAACTGCTGCATGATACTGTCTGGATTTCCCAGTCAATTTGGAAAAGACAATAAGCTGAAGTTTGTGTCAGTGCAGTGCTCAAGTCCTGAGTACTTTCCAGACTTAGGCAACAGCTGAATGACATTTCTGATGACTGCAATTTGTATTTATGCAGCTAAAGCCTGCCTTAGATCCCTAAATGCTTTTCTAGATTTTGGCTTAGGGTATGTGGAATAGGAATCATTTCTTACAATATGGCTTTACACAGCAGAATCCTAATCCAGCCAGGATAGTAGGAGGCACTTAGGCAAATACACAGAATTTCCTCAGTGACTGCAGCCAGTAGTGCTGCTTGCAGACTATTTTTTAATTTATTTTAAAGAAGAATAGATAATTTCATACTGTTGCTAGATCTGAAGCAGAAGGAAGACCACTGGGAACATTTAACAAGTGACGCTTCAGTGCATCACATCTGTTTTCTGGGCAATAATACCTTAAGTATTGGAGATCTTCTCTAGCCTAGCTATAAAAGAAGCCAAACCTGTCATAAAATGTATTATGCTCATGCTCAAAGCAAGCTATTCTCAAACAAATTGCTGGGATAATTTTCATTTGGTTTGCTGTTAACACCAGAAGAAGGTATAGAATCATAGAACCATAGAATTGCTCAGGTTGGAAAAGACCTTAAAGATCATCGTGTTCAACCACAACCTAATTATACTACCCTAACTCTAACAACCCTCCACTAAATCATGTCCCTGAGCACCACATCCAAATGGTTTTTAAACACATCCAGGGATGGTGACTCAGCCACCTCCCTGGGGAGCCTACTGCAGTGCTTAACAACCCTTTCTGTAAATAAGTGCTTCCTGATATCCAACCTAAACTTACCCTGGCACAACTTGAGGCCATTTCCCCTCATCCTGTCACCTGTCACCAGTGAGAAGAGACCAACCCCTCTCTACTGTAAGCACTTTTCAGAGAGCAATGAGGTCTCCCCTCAGCCTCCTTTTCCCCGGACTAAACAGCTCCAGTTCCTTCAGTCTCTCATCGTAAGGCTCATTCTCCATGCCCTTCACAGCCTTGTAGCCCTTCCTTGGTCCTGCTGCAGCACCTCCATGTCCTTCCCTTACTGAGGTGCCCAAAACTGAACACAGTACTCGAGGTGAGACCTCACCAGTGCCAAGTACAGGGCAGGATGAGTTCCCCAGTCCTGCTCACCACACCATTCCTGACACAAGCCAGGATGCCATTGGCCTTCTTGGCCACCTGGGCACACTGCTGGCTCACATTCAGTCCACTGTCCATCAGCACACCAAGGTCCCTTTCCATCAGGCAGCTTTCCAGCCACTCCTCCCCAACCCTGTAGGGGTGCCTGGGGTTGTTGTGACCAAAATACAGGACTCTGTACTTGGCCTATTGTTAACCTTGGCCCATCAATCCAGTCTAGCCAGGTCCCTCTGTAGCGTTCTTCTCCCCTCAAGCAGATCAACACCCCCTCCCAACTTGGTGTCATCTGCAAACTTACTGAGGGTGCACTCAATCCCCTCATCATTAATAAAGATGCCAATAGAAGCAACCCCAGTACCAAGCCCCAGGGGACACTGGTCATGGCTGGCTGCCAACTGGATTTAACTCCATCGACCATTACTACATTATTACTACATGATCATGTATTACAGAATGGATTACTATTGTAAAAAGGTCTTCTTGAAGAAGTTTAGAAATAGATGTGCATTATTAAAATATTAGTTAATGGTTTTCCCGCACTGGAAGCTGTGTTTCATATTGGTAAATTTTGCTTTTATATGGCATGCATATTTTTAAAATGTTATAAGGACTAATGTGGGCATTGAGGAATGCTCAGCCTCACAGGTCAGGTTAAACTGCAAAGCAACTCCCAGCAGCTTTGTGTGCTGCCCATTACAACTCTGAGATTTGTGTGAATATTTCCAGATTAACTTGTGATGTTTGGAGAACACATCTCACAGTGACTATACCTAATGTCCTAGAAAGCATGAGCACACTGTGACAAAGGGGAACTTCCAAATTGTTGACAGCTGAATAATTTCACACAGTAGCTAGCAATAAATAATCACTTCCTGGGATGATTCAGAAGCTACTTAAAGGTTATCTAAGGGGAATCTTCTAAGAGGTTGGTTTGAAGAAGGTAGGTAAACAGGAAGTGTTATCATTCTGTTTCATAGCTCTTCACAAGAGGTAGGGCACGCATGAGAGAAAAACAAGTAGTTGCTAATGGTAATCTAAAAATCTACCTATAGCTGTGCTGGTGATTGCCCTTTAGCAATGATATGGTTAGCGTAATTCCTTTAGTAAACGTTTGTTATCTGTGGTGCTAAAGGCATTTCATTTGTTTTAAAGTGCTGGAATTTTTTCTTTGGCATGTGATATGGGGGCAGATGAGGTTCAGATCATGTGAATGTAAATATCTCTTGCATGATTTTCTGTACTTGATGTCCAAAACAGGTTCTGTGTTCCTATCTAAAATCCATGTGGTCATTTTTTTTGATGTGTTAAGATAAGAAATCCAAGCAAGTCCCTTCCTACTCTTATAACAAGGTCCACATGCACCATTTGAGATGCCTATTATATGTACAACCATGATTCCTCTGGGACAAGATGGAGCCTCCTGAAAACTTGTATGAAACTAGCACAAACTAGATGCGTATCTTTGTGTAAGTTCTCACATTTCTCATGTGCAAACTAACCTCAGTCTGAACACCTCAGTGGAACATGTCTTTTAACATCACAATATGGCCAGATTTTGTGCCCCTTGCCCATCCCCAGTATTAAACTAACTCATGAATACCTTTTTTGATTTTCTTATCTTAAAGCAGGAAAGATGGGATGCATGGAATTCACAGTGTTGTGTTTTTCATATATGTTCAGCTATTTTTTTCTTTTTTTTATTATTTTAATTTTCCAGCTAGTATAACAGGGTATTCTACCAAAGAATATTACCTAATGTTAATTCCCATTAGTCAGTTAATAGTTCATTTCAACTACATTCAGCTGAAGAACTTGTAAATGCTTGTCCTAATACAAGTATTTGGAGAGATGTTCTCATTTCAGACTTCATTCCAATTTGCAAGCTTATCTGCAAAGACAGAACTCAGTGTTCCCCGAAGACCCTTTGGTCTATGAGACCCCTCAGACCAGCATGCCTCACTGAGAAATGAACTACTACAGGCAGATATATGTCATTAAATCATCTTAAGTTACTAACACAGAAACCTGACATCTTGCATGTGAAGCGAAATTACAAGACTTACTGTTTCCATTTTTAGAATTAAAGTCAGAAAGTGATCTGTCATCAGATGCAACATGCCAATATCTAGTCTGATTTGCTTTTAAAACGATTGACAGCTTTACTTCAAAAAGAAAAGCCTTTCAAATTTATTATCCTTTTCATTTTGAGAAAGCACAACTGCTTTCCCAGCTCTGAACACACCCATATTTGACAGACAATGGGAATCCACATTTTTGAAGAGGCATTTATAACCCCTTACTAAGGCAAAGGTAAGTGCTAATTCCTTTTAAGGACTGCTCCTTATCTGAGTTGCTCAAGCTGGCTTGCATTTGCCTATTGTATGCGTCTTTACTTCCTGGCCATTAAGACCTCCTAGAGAGAGAGCACTGCAGGGTCTGCCCTGAGAACTGTCCATTTTTAGGGATGTATTACCATATGTTGATGATCCTGCTCATTCACAGTAGGCTGTTGCTTGCACAGCTACAAATTGTCAACTTCTCTTTGCAGGAAACAATGTCAAACTCAACTGTCTTCTGGATGCTTTCGTCATGTGCTGCCACTGATGCCTGTGAAGCAAAGAGTAAGTCTCTAAAATAAGTTCAGGAGTTTGCAAGGTACTGTTACACACATAGATCAAAAATAGATGTATTTTTATGCCCGAAGTCAGTCTTTCATAAAGATTTGGGTCCATGAACAAGGAGACAGACAACAGCGGCGCGTGGAAATGCTTTGGTGTCTCTGTTTTTCTTAGATTGTAGGAGGCAGATTTCACTTGGCAGTGAAGCTGAGCCCCTAAAATGCTGTTTGTTTGTCTCCAAGAAGAGGAGGAGACACCTTTGTAGAACTGTTATGCAGTAACAGAGCTGCTGTTTAATTTTGGGGTAATACATTCCCTATTATACTCATTGTTCTGCATTTACTCTATTGCCTGGTACTGTAATACACTGCTCTCAGTATGCTAATGGGATTTCATGGGGCTGCCATCACCAGCTTGATTTGTAACAGGAAGCCAGGACAATAAAGGCTTTCAGAAGATTAATGTGAGAAATGGATGCCTCTGTAGAGGGGCATCAGTGCAAAATGAAAAACAACACTGTCTTCCATTGCTTGTTACTGCCATCTCATTTTCACCACTAAATAACTAGTGCATTTCTCTCCACAATGAACACCAACAAAAGGAAGACAGCCTTCATCAACAAAGGGCGTACTATAGGAGGGAACAGACAAGGCAGCATTCCTCTCAGGCATTTCATAAAATCACCTCCCACTGTTTGCCATCCCTGAGCTCCTTCAGATTTTACACCACTGAGCATCTCCTGACAACCTGCAGCTTTCCGGCAGAAAATTCAGAACGGGTTAATAAAAGCTCTGGCATTTTAGGAATAGGTTTTGACGAGCATATATATCTTGGTTAACTCTTTTGTCTACCAACATAGCTTGGCTGATATAAACTGCACTTGATGCAGCATGCACAACTGTGCTGTTGACTCAGAAACAGCCAGACAGCAGCAGAGTGCGGTGGCCTCAGGAAATGGCTTTGTGTTTTTCACTGGACAGACATTATCATTGCACACATTGTCCCAGAGTCACTGGCTGTTCTCTGAATTACAGAGTGCCTCTGCATTAACATGGAAATTCAAAGAATTAAAAAAAGAAAAGTATTTTACTAATCTCTTTCTTATTAGTCTTCCTCATCAGTTACATTGTTATTTCCGTGCAAAAACCACGGTGAGGATGGAGAAAAGGGGAGAAGTAATTAATATGTGGATATTTCCATGGCTGACGGCCAGATTAATCTTTCAAATGCCTTTGGCAGGCCAAATCTCAGGTGCGATCCAAAAACATGAGAACAGAATCAGCAGGCATGCAGAGGCAGTGCAGAGTGTATAAGGACTGCAGGGAGACAGCAAATGGTTGTGTCACTGTGCAGAAACCAGCATTGTCCCAGATCAGTTCCTCAAGAGTTCAGGCTGCCCTGGAGGCCCCAACCCTGTGTTCTTGTGAGTACAAGTGTGTGAGTACACACACCTTTCAGTGTGGTGCAGCTGTAGTGCAAAGGGATTGATCGGGACCACAGCTACTCCTGCTCATGCCCTTCCAGAGCTATCTACATGTTCTGTTCGCTCCAGGTTGTCTGCCACCTTACTGATTCCAAAGTGCTATTTCTGAATTAAGTTTCCTTCTGTTTAGCTCGGGAATTGTTTAGCTCGTTTGCCATCTATGCCATTTATCTATTTCTGTCCTCTTGTTCTGGCCTTGGGAAGCTCAAGGAGCTGTGAGTTAGCAGGAAGTGGCAGTCGTGTTTGTCTGATATGGATTCTTCTGGTTTCCATCTGTCTGCTGGAGTCAGAATGTATTGACCCACGACACAGGGATCATGAGCTACCTCAAGTTTGCTAGAGGTTGGGCTTGACATTGATAAATACAACATCATTTTTGAAAAGTGCCTCTCCTTAATAAATTAATATGCAAATAAATGGACTGGGAACTGGGAGAACGTTCCTGACGCTTGTCACAGCAAAGCCTGCTGGAAGACTGCTGTAGGTCAATTTTTTATTTCTGGTAACAATGCAGTGTGTCAAGTTCTCACATTTCTCGTGCACCCTGGACAGGTGTGCATGGCAGCAATACCTGTGATATTCTGTAGTAGTTGTGCTATGGAGCAATAACAAAAAGGTTACCTTGTGATCTATCTCTGCACCTTTGCCCTTAGTCTGCTGGGGAAATTCTGAATTGAATGTGACTCCGTTAAACTGGATTAAATTCCACACTGACTTAAAACATAATCAACTGGCTTGCTTTGCAGGAGTTTTGCTTTCTGTACAGGGTTATGCTTTAGAGATGACTTTTTCTAGAAGATTGATTCTGCCTCATTTTTTGCTCATCAACAGCCTGCAATCTAGATTCAAATCAAGGCATGAGCAAAGAATTCAAACCTGTGGCTGCTTTGCTGTTCTCCTCCATAGTTACGATATCTCTGTAGCTTCTTTCCCTTTATTGCATGAGTGTGCATATGTGCAAGACGACTGAACAGCGTAGGCCAAGAAAGCTTTATTTTGATTTGATGGTATGAATAGAGAGGTGACAGGGTTTGCTGACAAACCCAAGATACTCAGGGTAATAATGATGGAGCTACCTGTGCAGAACTGCATGAGACTTTATACTCAGGTGTTAAAGTGGCAGATAAAATTTAATGAGGTAAATACGAAATGATGCACACAAGATCTTGCTATTTCTCTCCTCGTGATTTCTTGTATAAATGATGCTCTGTGAGCTGACTCTAATGATTCAGGAATAAGATTCCCAAATTTATAACAGGCAGGTTTTTGACATTGTCAGCTTAGACGCCTGGCCAGGAAGTACTAACAAATACAACAAATACAACAACAAGTGATTGCCTGCTCCATGTTTGTTTGTTTGTTTGTTTGTTTTTAAACTGTAAATTCATGGAGAAGTTATTTTTTATCTACTATTACTAATTATTTTTGTAGCTTCTGTTATCCTTTCTATGTAGGTTGCTCTGAAAATAATGCCTCCAATTTAATTCCATGGAACCTACAACACATACAAAGAGCACAATAACACTGTTTGATAAAACACATTTTTAGCAACAGAATACTATTTTTCATAGTCATTACCATTAGTTTTGCATTTTCTCCAGCAATGAACAAGAGCATGCATGCTGTGCTCCTCCAAATCTGCACCAAGAAAGGTGACCCACTGTCACCATCACCAGTGTTGCATTTTTACCAAGGATAAAAAGAGTCTGCATACCTTGTTCATGAAAATCTGCACCAGCAGAGGTGGCCACAATCACTGTTGGTGCTGCTGAAATGCACCACCTCGCTCTGCTCACATCCACTGTTTGATCTCCGCAAACATTCAGCAAACATCGATGAATGCCAGTGGGTGCCATGTTTTCTATACCAAGGAATTTGGTAACTCACCTCTGATTGCAAGTAGATCTTGTAATTTGAACTAAAAAAAAAGAAAAATGAGAAAAGAAAGATTACTAGTAGGTATTAGTCATCTTGTGCAATACAAGGACCGCTCTGAAAGTAACGCTCACAATATCATATGCAGATGTTGGAGGAATGGCAGCATAGGCTAAACCTTCCAGACAATATTCTGTTCCAATTTGTTGCTGTGTGACAGATGGCAGCAGAGGGGCAGTCTGACAGAATGACATCTGACATTGAAATGAATATGAAGCAAAGGTGTGGGATTGAATTCCGCCATATGGAAAAAAAATTGGCGCCCATTGACATTCATTGACACTTGCCCAGCATTTATGGAGGCCAAACAGTGAATGTTAGATGGTGGGTGCTGTGTTTCAGCAGTGATGACAGTAATAGTGGATCACCTCCGCTGGTGCAGAAGTTTAAGAGCATGGCACGAAGGCTCTTGTTTATCACCATCTAAAATGCATAGCTAGTGATGATGACTATATTGAAAAATAGTATTTTGTAGCTGAGAATGTGCTCTATTAAATGGTCTTGTGCTCATTGTTTCTGTTGTAGTTTCCATGGAAAGAAACAGGAGGCATTACTTTCAGAGTGACCTACATACATCGTGTGTGTCCATTCCTCCAAAGGGATTCTTTATGCCAAATGTGTAAGATTAAACTGCATCTTTAGAGTCTGTAGGCTATCCATATCTCTGGAGGTGGCTCTTTTTTAAGTTAGCTAGAATTAACATTGTTAGCTCAATTAACACTGCTGGCACAACTAACATTGAAGAAGACAGCTTTAAAGTAAACTTTAAAGTAGTGCTGTTGGGTCAGGGGATCCACTGGACTCTTACTGTTTACATGCCAGCAGCAGCAATAGATAACCAGAGTCAGATAAAAGATCAGAGGTCAGAAGGAGAGCACCTTAGAAGCAACATAAGGGAGACCCAGCCACTCCAGCCAGTAAAACTGTCTCATCAGAGACCTGACTTAAATGACTCCACAATCAAGAGGAGTTAAGAGATGAGTTGAGAGCTGTGCACACTTCTGCAGAACATCACAGAAAAACTGTGGGATGGCTCTTGTGACTAGGGAGTTGTAATGGAAGGACAAGGAAAGGAGATGAGGATGTCAGTGTGAATGACCAGGTGTGCACCATGAAATGATGGAGTTAATGATCCTTAAGTTCTGTGTGGTAAATGAGGGTAACACTTGGGCTGCTTGGGATCTCATATTCATCGTGTGCTGGGACAGCTTGGAGGGAAGTTACTCTCAGTTTTACGAAACCTCAGATTGCCTTCTCTGCCACTTAGATGGTGCAAGAATGATGTCCATCATAGCTATTACTTGCACATCCTTCTCTGCAGCATTTCTTACAGGGGAAATACTGGAGGCTAGAAAGGGGCATAGTAAAGTCAGTGAAAGTTAACTAGAGGTGGCTCGAAAACCATCCTCACTAGCTGAGGATAGCTCTGTATCCTGAATAGCTGTGACTCTAGACAGTGTCCCATGATACAGGGAAGAGCAAATGCCAGGCTACCTTCCTTGGGCTAAGCAGAGATTTAGAAGCTATATCTAGTTAATAAATTGTCCTTGATACAAATAAAGTACACTGGAACTGGAGAAGCTTGAAACTCTGCAGATAAAATTTTAAATACTAGTTTCTTCTTAATTGATGAGTTGTGATGTATATTAGTGTATGATGTAAAGCCTGGTAACTTAACACCGTTCCCAGTATTTGTCAAAGTAATGAAAGGCCTAAAGTGGGGAAACAGTCAGATTCTGGTTTCTGCTGTAGCTCCTTTCATCTTTGTGAAACATCCAGCAAATAAACTGTTTCTAGGGTTTCTACCTCTTTCTGGATACTCTGCACTCAAATCATCCAATTAGTGTGTACAGCCCCACATTTAGCACAGAGCATTTGTGCACCCAGTATCAAGGGATGCTTTCCTAAAATGTGTCTTGGCAATGCCATGCTGCATTAAATGCATCCAGCTGCATTAAAAAAAAACAACAAATGCTTAAAAAAAAAAAAAAAAAAAAAAAAAATAAAAAAGATACCAAAAGATGGTGGAAGAAGATACTTCTTCACAGAGCTAATTGTGTCGGGCCACGCTCCACTGTTTCTGGTATGTTAACATTAAAAGTGGAAGATGCAGTCATGCACTACAGATGAGGGATGGCAGTAGCTGTCCTTTTACACTGGACAGTAATGACCCATTCCCATCAGGAACCATTTCTGGAATGAAGATCAGCTCTCACCTCACCTCACTTTCCTCAGAAGACAAAAAGTAGTGCACTCTATTCCTTTCATCCATTCATTTTGCCAAGCAGAGGATGTTATGACAGCTATTGGCAATATTTCCAAATCAAGTGAAAAGAAGTGGGCTGTAATCTATTATCCATTCCAGGAGACATGCTGAACCTCCATCAGAATTTTCTGACAGAATTTTCTGCATATATGCAGCATATCTGTGGTAGCTCTTAGTTCAGTCTATCCAATATATTTGTGAGATTCATGCTTTCTTCCTCCTCTGTAAGAAGTGAGTACTTTACAGATGGATCCCAAGTTTCAAATCTGTCTCTTGCAAGAATTACAGGCAAAACTTGTTTGCTGACTGTCCTGTTACTATCTTAAATTCCACTTTCCTGAAGTCACCTAGTTGTCATGAATGACCAAATGAATATGTAATGTAGGAATCTTAACAATTCAATGTGACCCTTGGACCTGCCTCTGAATTTTTAATACCCCTTTTCTTGCTTGAACAAAAAACTTCAACCTTTCTCATCCAAGACTCTCCCCACATTCTTCAATTTGTGTATTCTCCTCCCACCCCAAATATTTTCCTGTACAAAATTTGAGTGTAATAGTTCTTCCCCTGCTGAATGGTGCACATATCAGAGCTGTAAAGATTTAAAGTATGCGTTCTGTTGTAATTTTGACAATGGTGAAAGTACTGCATTATTTCACGTAAGGTTTCCACACAATATTTACAGTGTTACAGACACAGAGAGGTGATCTGTTGGCATTTCGTCCTACAGCTAAGATTATAATTAGGTATAAAAGTACTTCACATTGGCATAACTTACTCCAAGTCCCTTACAAGACTAAATTCCATGGTTTTACGTACTTTTACATTGCATCTGTCTTTGAGGGCAATGTTGCACTTTAATATGGTTAGATGTATTATTGTATCAATAAGGTAGAGTTAAACGCAAAAACTTTTGTGTGTAGACAGAGCCTGAGGGCTCAGACAGGCACTGAAGTTACTGCAGCTCAGCAAGTTGCAGCATATCAGCAGAGCCACAGTATCCAGTCATGCACAAGCATTTCATCAGTCATAGGTGTGAGGTAAAATATAAGAACTTAAACCTCTGCATTTTAATCACTCTTTCTCTTATTTAACTGCTACTGAAACTATGACTTATAAACAAGAAAGAAATTGGACGGACTGAATCTATACCATAAACTTGACCACTTTTCAGAGACATGGCACCCAGCTGATCCACTTGAAAAATGGTGGAGGAAAGCAGCTAGTATCAAAATTGCTTTTAAACTGAGTTTACTGAGTTTTTCCTCCTGACGGTCACAGAATGCCTTGGGTAGAAGGGAACCTTAAAGCCCACCCAGTTTCAACCGCTTTGCCACAAAGTGCTGATAACCAGTCTGGCCTTAAACACCTCCAGGGAAGGATCACCCACAGCTTTTCTGTGCAGCCTGTGCCAGCACATCACCACCCCTTGAGTAAAGAGTGAGTGAAGAATGAGCAAAGCTGAACAAACCCAGCTCCCTCTCTTTCTTCGTAGGAAGGGTGCTCCAGCACTTAACATCTTCATGGCCCACGTTTGGACCTGCTCCACATCTCTCTTTGTGCTGGGGGCCTGTGCTCAACAGTAAAGACCAGGTGTGGGATGCACAGTGGTTAGAGCATGAGCATGCTATAATGCTAAGCCATGCTTTTGGTAAGTGTCCTGTGCCCAGAGATATCCTGCAGCGCCTAGCCTGACATATGCCCCAGTCAGTTCCCAGCTGGGTAAGTCATCAAAGAAATACTGAAATAAATTCAAACTGTGTAAATGAGCCACAGCTATTTCTTCAAGATTAGTGTGACATGCTGAAACTCCTTATGCTGATTTAAGACTCTGGTGGTAGCAGTTTACACAGGTCAGAGTCTAGGCAGCATAATGTGAAACCAAAAGGTAAAGCAATACAGACCTTACAAATAATGAATATGTGATCAGATCGTTGCCAGCAGTCTGTGATGGTGGCTTTGGTTAAACTCTATCTGTGTCCTGGGAGTAACCTATCACACAGACATTTACATTCTGTAGACATAAGGGATAGTCTGCACACATGCAACACATTTAGGAGGACCCCACATACAGTGATTCAAAACAGGAAAATATAGCAGCAGTTGAAACATTAATTGTCTCTAATAGTTAGAATGGCCCTAGTGTCTTAGTAGTTTAGATAAATAAATCACTGTGGTGGTGGTATCCTGCCCTTGCACTGATACAAGACCAATTCTTCTGCTGCAGAACACGGGTGTCCCTCTGGTTAGCACAAGGGCTGTGTTAGACACTTGCAAACTGAACCATAAATGTTCTCAGAAAAAAAAAAAAAAAAAAAAAAAAAAAAAAAGCCACAAAATAATTCCTATTCTGTCTCCCTCTGATTCATGCTCAATTTTCTTCTTAAAGTCTTCTTCTCTAGCTCTTACTCTCCCACCCTGTGATCAAGCTTGAAAGAAAAATTGCAGATTACTACTATCACTTGCAGTGAAGCCAAAATTGGGGACTGCAAGTTTTGAGGTTTTATTTTACTCTTTTTTTTTCCTACTCAACAAGGCTGTTCTACATATTCTAGCAGAATCCTTTAATAAGGCACATTAAGAGCTGCTGACAGCCTCAAACTGATATGAAGTAAAAAGTAATGGCGCATCTTTAACATGCTGGGCTCACTGCTATTGTGCATTCTCAGCATTCGGTGCAGAAATTTCTACCCTGAGTTTTCAATTGAGCCTATTTTTAAATGCTTTAACTTTTCTTCAATGCTCTTTTTTATTTTTATACATTCAGACATTCCTAGGTACTAAAGCATTATAATACATATTCATGTGATAACTCCAAACATGGTGATGGCTTGTTTAGAATTTGAGAAACACAGTTTTAAGACTGAATGATCAGTATTATTCAGAAAATTACTTGAAGATGTTATCTGAGGCTGGTACTGCAGAGTTGTTACTCTTGCACAGACATAACTCTGCTTAATATCGTAAGTCAGCGCTTTGATTTTTTTTTTTAAAGGTCAATTTCTTCAACGTAAGTGACTTGGAGCAAAGACAGCAGGGTAAATGTGGTAGGAAGGAAAAATGATAGAGATGTCTACTAATGCTGTGTACAAGCCTGCACAGTTGGAGCCAAGCTATCGAAATCATTTTGAGGCTACCAGGCGTGTATTCTGTGATAGAGAACAAAGAAAGTGTCATATGAAGTTAGGCCCCTCTACTGACCATGTGAAATATCTTGACAATTAATTCATGTCATCACTGGTGTGAAAGCTGAAATGCATCACTACCAAAAGAAGACTCTGTAGTTTGCATAAGAACAAAATGTGATCATTCTCATATAAGCCCAAACAACTTCAAGCAAGATTGTCATGGATGTGGGAATAGGAATGAATTAATATTCAAAATTACACTGGGGCATGTGGGGGTTATTTTAAAACAAAAATAATTTCTATCTATTAAGACACTGTAGGCATGAGAAACATCCCAGACTAATGATGATCATTACTAGGGAAAATGCAGTTGTTGATTTAGAGTAAAATCATTTATGTGTAGTATATATTTACTCAGTCTTAATCAACATGACAGTGATCCAAATCATAATTAAATATTAAGCTGAGAGGTCGAGGTCACAGACAGCTCTGTTGTGTTCTACTTCTAGAGCTCAAGGGACAAACAGGACAAATCATGGCAGATAAAGTCACGCACGGACTCCCTTCTCTCCTCGCCTTCCTGCATCCCAGTGTTCTCCTTGAGGACTCTTCCCACAGAAAAGCAGCCTGGCAGGTGCTCCCCACAGCAGCAAGCAGCAGGCAAGCCAGGTGGCAGAACTGAACCAAGTGTCCCCACACCAGCATGGATGCCCCTTGTTCTGGAGGTGTAAGGGAAGGAGGAGCACATTCAAAACGTGGGAGGAGAAGTCAAACAATGGTACGTGCAAGAGGAGAAGCCAGAAATAATTTCCCTGATTTTAAAGGCAAGGGAAGCCTTTCCTGCTAGTTGGGTCTTTTGGCGATAATAGAAAGCACAAGCCTGAGGCTGGGAGGAGGAGGAAATCATCCCCTTATGGAATTGCACAGGATAAGAATAAAGGCTTGAATCTGAAACCGTGGATTCTTTTGCCTCTTTTCCTACCTCCCACAGAGAAATGGGTAAGGCGCAATGAGCAGAGTGTGTATCAGCTATTGCCACCAGAGAGCTGCCAGATGTCTGCTTCGCAATTGGAAAACAAGTTAAAAAAGAAAACAAAATGGAGGGAAAAAAAAAACACAACCCAACAACAGAAAAGCAGCCCAGAGACAGGGGGATGGTGGAATTTGATAGTTAGCATCAGAACCCAAGGAAATTAGCTAATGCGTGTGTCGAAACTAGAAATCCTCCATTTGTTGCAATTACTCAAAATCTTGGCTTGCAATTGAGAATGGATTTTGGAGCCTGGCATAATTAAATGGGGAATGGGAGCCAAAAGGGAAATTGCAAACTCTAGAAAAGGAGAGTTAGGAGAATAAAGTCATACCTCATTTACATATTTTGCTATCATTTCAGCAAATTTGGCTAAATTATATCAGACCAGATTGAACCTGACATTAAGCAGCAGTAGCTCTACTGGCTTAACAATTTACTCCAGAGATGTGCTGAGATCCGAATTTGGTCCAGTGTTTGATTATATGTAAATTTCCTAGTATTACAAAACTGGAATTCGCTGAAAAACTCGTGAATGAGCCTCCCTGCCATTGCACAGAGCAGCTCAACAAGCACAGTTTGGCTTCGCTCCCTCCTCTCTCTCTGTGCATCCCAGCCATCCGAACAGCCCCAGGAATTAAAGAGCAACCTTACTTCAGGTTCTGTGTTGTGCTGACTTTTAATTTTCTCTTGCTGACTCTTAAACTAGTGCAGGCACTTGGAACGTGCTGGGGTGCATCTGCATCCAATCCTGATGCTTTGGCTGGGAGACAGAAGGAGGAGGAGGCTGGGCTCTGCTGTCCACCAGCCAAGTGCTCTCCAGGGCTGACAGAAGGCTTCAGTCTGCTCTGGGTTTTCCTTGAAGCAAAGCAGGTTTAGGGTGTATCTGACACCAGTTTATTTTCACTTTGATGCCATACAATACTTGTATTGCTACATAAATCTAATGCTAGAACTAGTTAGAGAGTAGATGCTTTACCAGTTCTTATCCATGAGATTTGGGGATTTATTTTAAACTCTAAAGCATAAAGAAAAATGCGTATGAACTTCCACAAACTAGAAGCCTAGCATTTCACATACCTGTATTTAAAAGTCACATTGGAGGGTGAATTTTCAGGGTTGCTACAAGAGCAGCGTTCTTTGTATTCTTGAGCTGAAAGGTTAAGGAAAATAAAACTTTCTTTTTTGCCATACAAAAGACTCAGTCTCTACATACTGATGTTTATAGCAGCTGAGAGTTGAAGTTTACTACAAGCATTTTTTCATTGCTGTTTTCAATGGTAGGGTCTGATTTCTTTCTGACTTAGCAGCTTTTCTTATTTGTTTATAGAACTGGGAAGGGAAGTAACTTTCTAAATATTATAAATGGTTAACTCATTGCATAATGTATATTTTCCAGGCTCTCTGCCTGTTCTAGGGTATTGAAGAGACATTACAACTGACAGAGCTGTCTCTTCTTCCAGAAACAAAGTGAATTAGTAGAATTGAGATAAAAATGGTCCATTCTGTGTAAAGGAGAGGGGAAGGGACAGACAACTTGTCTTACCAAGCACCCAGTACAAGCAGAAAGAATAAGATACATTTTTGTATCATACAATGAAAGCTCTCCAGTCCCACACAGAATTTATTGTTTGTGTTGCTATTAGTTAAATGGGCTGCTAATTTTTTTCTTTTCCCTGTCTGTATCCATTTGATTGTTATTTTTGCTCAGCTGGTGTTTCAGTGCATTTGGTGATTAAATCTCCACTAAAGACTTTTGCAAAGCCAGCATTCTCCCCACTCGATCTTTATAGCATTGGTACACTTGGACTGTATTTGTGCTAATGGGAAGGATGCTTTTGTCCTATTATGGTGCACATTAAAGAATAAGTATATGATCTCAAGGCAAGAGAACTATAAGATTTTTATCAAATTTTCCAAGCCCAAAGGCCTAACCCCACAGCATTTAGTCAGGAATCATGTATCAAAGCAGTTGCAACATGAAAAATCCGAGAAAAAAAAAATTTTGGACTGTGGTCCTGCATGCAGCAATGCTGAAATTCATGTTTGGAGAGCCTCTGTCCCACTGCACAAAAAACATTGTCAGTCTTTCAGGGGCAGAGGAGAAGGAATCTATTTCTGCTACTTCAAAGGCCCCCAGATAATCTCTTCAGTGCAGGACATTCCAGCTAATTGCAGGCATGCTGAGGGAGTAGGTGGGCAGAAGAAAAGAAAAACAGAAATATGACAAAGCACCACCTGCATTATTGTTGTGGTTTAACTGAACAGGTGCTGAGCATCACACAGCCAATTGCTCACTATCCCCCTTCCCAGTGGGATAGGGGAGAGAACTGGAAAAAGAAAATAGAAATCATGAGTTGAGATAAAACCATTTACTAAGACAGAGAAAAGAAAAATGATAATATTGTAATTATATGTAAATATATATATGTATGTATGAATTTACGTAACGAGTGATGCACAGGGAACTGTTCACCATCCCTTGACCCATGCCCAGCTTGCCCCTGAGCAGTGGAACAGTGCAAGGTGCACTCTACCCCCTTCAAATCTGTGTCTGCATGCTGTCATATGGTATGGAATATCCCTTTGAGCAGTGTAAGTCACTTGTCCCAGCTCTGTTCCTTCCCAGCTCCTTGGGCCTTTGGCTCTGTACAACACTGCTCAGCAGCAACTGTAAACATCAGTGTTTTGTCAACTTTGTTTTTCTGCTAGAACCAAAGCATAACGTCATGTCAGGCAAATCTAACAAAACAATTCCATCCCAGGTGAAACTATGGCAATCGTTCATAAAAATATATGCAGAGTGCAAAACTGCCTTGTATTTTCTTGCATACTAGAGGACTTCAAAAGCTGCTGTCATGGTTTTATGATTTTTGGTCATCAGTATTCCACACCATAACATCATGTAATGCACTGGGGGTGGGGTTTGATATCTGCCGAATGTTCGTCCGTCGGAGAAGAACTACATTTCCCCAGGAGACTTTGCGGTCAGCAAGGGGATATAACTCCAAGCAAGGTCACCTGATCCTTCTTCTTCGCCTGCTCTTCGCTGTCTGTGCTTCGCCATCTGCGCTTCGCCGTCTGTACTTCAGTCACTCAACTGGACTGCACTTCTCACCCCAGCATTGTGGTGAGGTCTATACAGTTCAAACAGACTCTCTCTCTCTCTCTCATTGTATTTTACTAATACTATATTTAGTAAAATCATTTGTTCCACCTCAGATCAGTGCTGTTGTTTTCAAGTATTTTGGGGTCCCCTGCTTCCCCTTTCCCAGAGATGCGGATCCGCAGATCCCTCCGCCCTGCTGGTCACGGAACTGGGCCGGACCAGCCCATAAACCGTTGACAGCTGCTCTGCATTGAGGGCCTGTCCCAATTATGAGCTATCATCCTTCCCCAGAGTTTCTGGTTGTGCTCAGTCACCAATGCCACATGGTGCTGGTTAGCACACGAAGCTCTGGGAAGCAAATCCCTATACCTTTCTCTTCCATTAACCCTCTCACCTGTGAGAAAGCAAAAGGGCTGTAGCAACATTCACAAAATTGCAGAAAGCTTCTCTACAATTCAGTGACAACACAATGTAAAAACATGTAAGAAAATGATACTATTTTGCTTTAATCTGTAAAACTGCTGAAGTCATAAGTAGGATGTAACAGAATCAACTGTAGGTCATTAACCTACCTTAACTACTGCATGTTTTGTGATTCCTTTATCTGATGCTTTTAATACCCACTGCTGTTCAGAAGACATGATGCCCAAAGCCCACACTGCTTTCTGCACCATTCTTGCTCTTCAGGAGAGTTCTGTGAATGGGCTCCTCACTATCAGGTTTTCAACAGAAATAGTAACTGAAGCATATAAATCTCTTTTTATTGAAAATAAATGAAAATAAAAACATGAAAAAAAAAAAAAAGTGGGACCAGATTTTATGGACATAGATTTTCATAAGCCTTTTGCAAGTTCTGTACCAACTTGTGAGATCCACAGTAGTTTAGGCAATTAAATAAAGCAAACCTCTTGGCGTGGCTTTAAACTGCCTGCTGGTACCCCTCACCTTTGAGATTTTTGGCTGGCTGAGTTTGCTGCAACTTGCTTAGCCTTTGTTCTTGGGTTTCTTTTTCATATATAACACAGCCAGAGGTTTTGGGCGCTGAGACAATACACATTTTGGATAAAAAGTTCAGACTCCTTTGCTGAATGTGTAAAGTAACAACAGTAACAAGAGATTTCAGCATTTGCAGTCTGACAAGAGGGGATATTTGACTTGACACTGGAAAATGTCACAAGCAGAAATGTAAGGAACAGGGCCATTCAGGTCCATCCATGCCCCACAAACATTCATCTGTGTCTGCCAGAGGCTTCTGTTCACACCTGGGTGGAATGTGGCTGAACAGGATGGTCAGAAACAGTGGAGATGTTTGCTGGCTCAGAACAGAAGCAGTTGCATTAACTCAGCAACTAAGAAAAGGCAGACATGTTGGAAAGAGGCATGCTTCCATATTAATAGTTTTTATTTGCTGCCCCAGCTCTGCCTTGAAGGCATCTGAGCCTGGCTGCAGTGAAATGGGCTACCCTGAGGCTGACCAGAGACCTGGGCAAACCATGCAAGTGTGGCAGAGGTGACAAGCCCTGGGAGATATCTCTGGACACTGACTGCCACTCTGATGCCTAACAATGGACCAGACACCTGTGTGACAAATGCTCACCACCTCTGAACATTATTTTCTCCCCTTCCAGGGCCACCAGGGGAGGTGGTCTTCACCATGGAGGGACTGTACTGTTAGAGCTGCGTGGAGCCAAGCAGCAGCTCAGTCTTTACAAAGAGGGTGCATGGCATCTCCAGATGAACCCTTCAAAAGTTCACAGCTCAAGTAAAGGCAAAGTCCATCCATCCAGTCTGATAGAATGCTTTGCTGAGTTCCTTTAGAAGAATATGAGATCCCTTACATCTAAGCAAGCTGAAGATCTGCCCAGGTATGTGATTTTCTTCTCACCCATGTGCTGGCAAAACTTAATTAGCTGAATACTGTTGATTGTCTGTGGGCCAAGAGAAATGCAGACTGCAGACTAAATCCCAGCCATTCATCTTGAATTTGAAACTCATCTGGAGGGCAGAAGTCATAGAAGTAATCATGGCTTCTCCTTTAACTGGTAGCCGTAATTGCTTCTGCTCTTTCCCCATTCACCTTCTGGGCAACAGTGCTGGAAGGTCAGGCAGAGGATGCTGGAAAGCTGTGGTGCTCCAGTAGCAAAACTTCCCACACTTTGTTATGTCCCTCCACCTCTTCTGTGTTGTACACTTTTTGCCACAAAGGATGATGTATGGTGGATGTAGTGACATCCTAGTGCTCTTATGCTGATCAGGACATTTGTGCTCAACAGTGACTCCTTAGAGTTGGGATAAGTGGGATCATTTTTAAGTTTGACATAAAACTGTGATTACAACTGCTTGTGGTAATTAAAAACCTCTTGTTATACACTTGTGCTATGTTTATACTATGCTGATGGAATCACTGTGACTTTTGTACTGAATTATAGCTGGTCCCACAAACAACATGCTTTTTCCATGGAAGGTCTGGTTTAAACCCAGTTGACTCCAGTGGTTTTGGATCAGCCTGAAAGAAACTTCCAATCTCTGTAGGCAAGAAGTGAATACCATATTGCATTAATTTTCCAGAAATTGCTTAATAAGGAATACAGTTCTACAGTAGTAGGACAAAAGCCTTTCCTTTTGTGGAAAAAGCTACAGGACCACCAATGAACTTTATTTTACCACTCATCAAAAAATCTAGCACTGCTGTGCCAACCATAGTAGTACAGCTGCCCTAGGCAAATAAGCACATCCATGTTTACAACTGGCCAGCCTTCTCCCACAGGCTTATGTATTGCTTTGGCAATTCTAAGTATCAGCATATCACATCCACTGTTCCCATAAGAGGAGGAAAAGTCACAGCTCAGTTTACATCTGTATGTCATATCCCTATGGATACCTCCAAAAGGCCATGGAAGGAGCCAAGGAGAAAACAAAGATCAACTATTTATAATAAAAGAAAGCTACAGCTTTCTAAGAAGAAAAACAGCAAGCTCCATGCATCCTTTGGAACTACAAATATACCATCAGGGAATGATACCAGAAGACTGAACAAATGGTAATGTTATTGTTAATGAGTTAGATCCACAGCAGTTTTCACAGTGTTCAGGAAGAAGATCATGGGCATTTTTATTATATGAGTATTTGGTCTCTCAGTTGTCAGCAGTGCCAAGCTGGATCAGGTACGGCCACTGTCATGGAAAAGAACCTGGGAGCTTGAAAGTGAAGCTATCTGTGCCCTGTAAGGGTAAGGCTGTATGCAGCTGTTCTGATGTAAACGGGATACTGAATGAGTACACACTGGTCCTCTAGTACCCATGAGGTTGTGGAATTGGGATACAAGCAGACTAGAAAGGTCATGAGAAGAAAAACACAGCGAATATCTGCCTGCAGGTTTTATTAGCCTGACTTCCTAAGGAAATAAGGCTTGCATAACAGCACTACTGTCCTGCCCTCAAATAACTTTTGATACTGTTGGCTTACTTCATCTGAATCTAACAGAAGTATCAGCCTCAGATATATTATTTTCCTCCAGGTTTCATGAAAACTGGCAGCTACACAGGGAAAAGACAGCTAAATTAGTCTTCCCAACAAGGGGAGGGTTCCAGTGTGAATTAAACAATTACCTGCTCTGTTTTGCCTGCCAGCTGGCCAGCCAACATGGCCAAACAACTTCAAGCCCATCGGGGAATAATGAATCAGGCTTATTTTCACTTGATGTAGAAGAGGAGAGAATTTTCACTTGGTGGAAAGGAGTGAAGAGGTAGGTGCATGGTGCCTGAGGGGAGGTGTGGAAGAAGCAGCAATAATTAAGGAGGAAATAAGTCTGAGGATACATGGAGGAGGAAGCATGGGCTGAAGGGACTCTAGGAACATTTCATGCTGGTAAACCGAGATTATGGAGGTGAGAGAGGGCCACAGTGGAAGGACTGGGAGCTATTGCAGAGCAGGCAAGTAGGAACACAGTCCTCTGGAGACCAGGGCCTAATTAGTGCTGCAGCTCACAGGATGGCTTGTGTGTACAAAACTTGTCACAAATACATTTCTAGCCTACTTTCAGAAATAATATGCACCCTGAGCTTCTACGGATTTTAGTAGGAGCCGTGGGTGCTCAGCATCACTAACTCTCAGGTCTTGTCTGTGTAATTTCATTTGAATCCACAGCAGTCATACCTGGCTGCTTTGGAGAAGGAGAATTATTAGATCATTATGGTTTCTTACATCCATCAGAGTAAAAGCAGATCTGCAGGGGCTATTAATTTACATACGCTAGTAAAATAAAGAAATGCACCACATAAGCTGTCATCCTAATTATTAGAGATCCAAAGACTGTGTGGTACTGGTGGATACTCAATTCTTATTTCTCTTATAGTTTTTAAATGCACACATATATATATTGAATCAATTAAAAATAAATGTTTGTGCAAAATCAATGCTAAGTCATCCACAGCAAGATTTAGCATCCACAGCTGTGTTGAAAGCATTGTGGAATCATGAGGGGCAATTCACACCTAACTCAAGTTTTATGTTGGTGTAACCTCACTGACAGAAGCATAAACTACAGAACTGAAGAAGTAAACAAAGCCAACAGAGCAAATGAGCCTAGCAAGAGACCTGCAGAAAGGAATTTATCCTCTTGTCATTGCTAAAAGTCATCATCCCCAGAGACAGCTGATCAAGCCTCCATATCAAGATTTCCATTGTTAATTATTTGCAGCTTCTTTCAGAGACATTCAATCCTGTGACTAACCCCACAGCTCTCAAATGAAGATGTGCTGGGAAGAAATCTCTCAGGGCTTGCAGACCTTTGTTAGAAATTTACCATCAAAGAAAGCTGGACTTTCCCTGTGGTCCTTCCCCCAGTCTCTCAGGCTTTGCCTCCTGTGGTTACAGCTAAATGATCCCTGCCAGAGTGGACTTCTCCCAGGGGGTTGTGTTCTTCTGATGCACAAAACTGGCTGTCACCAAATGACAAACACACATTACCACATATTTCACAGCTACAGTAGCTCTGTCTTAAAAGATTTGTGCTCAAATCTGCCTTTGCCTTACATGCTGAATGCTGGGTGGTACAGTTCATTTTATCTTAAGGAACAATATTTCGTTTTTTAGGAAGTCCTGTTGGGGCTAGATTTTTCATAAGGCTTTGAGGGATGAAAACTGAGTTGTGAACAGCTCCCTGAGCACCTCTACTTATTTTAATTGTCCCCGCAATTAAAAGCAGAAGAGCAATTCTTCTGATTTATTCTTCTATTTAATTTGCAGGTGAAAATTTGTTCTATGGCTAAAGTGAGCTGCGGCTTGGATTGGATTAGATTACTTGATATGCAGGTTTTACTCTCAGAATCGTAAAGCCTCCATCTCTGGAAATTTAAGACAAACTGTTGTGTTTGCTCTTTGGTTGAAAGCATTTTTGTTTCCAGTAAGTCTCCCAGTGATACAGCTCAGCACACAGAACACAAAGCCAGCTAAGCATGGAAATGCATGGGAGCTTTTGTCAAAATATTCACTACCACACATCACTGTTTCAAAGTTTCTCCTACCAAGAGCTGTTTCTAAGATGTGTGCTCTCAGATTTCCAATTCAGGACTGTAATTACGTTTGTTTTTTTTTTTTTTTAAACCCACTTTACAGGTAACATAAACATGCACTGTTTTGCCATCTATTCAGGCAGTTGAATTGGTGTGCCCTTTTCATCAGCCTGCCAGTCTGGCAGCTTTTTTCCTATATGAACTTAAACATATTGAAACAACAGCAGTGGTACTGGATTTTTTTTTTGGCAAGTTTTTATGCATCTCTGAGAGTTTGAGAAGACTAAGTCATATGGAGATAAGTTAAAGGAGATAAGTATTAATGTATATATTTTACTGATAAATAAACACTAAAACGTGAGGTGACATCCCTAGAAAGTGTAATAGTTGTCTGAAAACTATGGGAAGATAAGCAGTGATTCAGTTTACACTGTTTTGTATGAACAATGATATCATGCTGCCTACACACAAATTGCTGGAAGAAGTGCTGCTGAATACAGCTACATTTTCATCATTTTCACCTTGGCAGAGCACATGCCAATCAGGATCTCTATTAACTTTCCAAACATGAGATTGTGATCTTAATTTACACCTCCTTTTAATTTCTGAAAGTCGTATACATTCTTAAGTCATCTCTGCTTTAGCACAACCAAGTTCAGAATAATGTGTGGAGACTGCAGCTGCACCAGTCTCCTCTAGGCCATTAGGAAGCTGGTCAAGAAGCAGTGAGGTGCTCTTGGTGTGGGTGCCCACACAGCCTCCTTTCTACAGAAGCTGGGCTAAGAACTAGGTCTAAGATATCTTGGAGTAGCTTCAATTTTGAGTTTAATTCTTAATTGGAAAGATGGCCACAGACATGTAAACGCAGCTGCTTTCCATGCTTCATTCTGCCCACCAGCCGTGAAAACAGCAATACACTCTTCAGTGCACTTTGAGGAAGATGCAAACACATTCTGACTGGATTTGCACTAGTTTGAAATGTGGATTTAAACCCGAGGGCCAGATGCTCATCTCTCTCAGAACAAGTACTCTGATTTACAGCAGCCAAAGTTCTGGTCCTGAAGGCACGCATGTGTGCACATGCAGGCCCATCACTGTGAATTTCTAATTGTATTTGTAATTCTTAATTACTAGTCTTATTCTCTGATAGTGATTTGAAGATCTTGCTGTTGCTGGTTAGCTATCCAAGTCACCCACTCAGCCTAGAAAGTAGTATCATGTACTGGCTCATATCTGTTTCTAAACACTTGCGGTGGGCAATTGCTGAATGGATGGTAGATTAAAGGATGGTTAATGGTACACATCAACAACTACCTTTGCCCTCTTTCTAGAAAATTATTCCTTCCAGATGACACATGTAAAGGAAATAAGCAATACTAGACAATTAAATAATTAAGTTTTAAATTATTCATCTTTGGGGGTTGGACTTCATGATCCTTAGAGGTCCTTTCCAACCCCTATAATTCTATGATTCCATGGTCATTGGTTACTAAATGCATGCTTTTGGAAGATTTCAAAAACATTTCTATTATGTCAAATGTGGATAAAAAATGGTTTATAACTACATTTTCAAAATCGCTTTAAACTTCTACGGAGCCTGAAGATGAGGGGCTGATAAACTGGACCTGAAAGGGGTGGAGGTTGATAGCAAGCCTTCCCATGATAAGGTGTGGGATGAGATAACTATACTAGAGAGACAGTGTGCTAGCAGGGGCCCTCAGCCTGCTGCCCTGAGAGGTGTTGTCAACACTGCAGCACATACAAAACCCTATGATGATGAGGAAGTGACTTCTGGGGAAATAGGAGAAGGCAATGGGAAAACCCAAGGGAAATACTTGAAAGGAATGAAGGAGTTATCCTCTAAGAAAGTGACAAGACCGTCCACCCAGCTGAAGTGCCTCTACACCAGTGCACACACCTTGGGAAACAAACAGGAGGAGCTGGAAGCTACTGTGCTACAAGACCACAATATAGTTGTTATCACTGAAACCTGGTGGGATAATTCCCATAACTGGAGTGTGGCTATCAATGGCTACAAGCTGTTTAGAAGGGACAGGTGAGGAAGGAAGGGGTGGGGGCACTGCCATCAACATCAAGAAACAAATAGAATGTGAAGAGCTGTCCCAAAGGACAGCAAATTAAAAACCTATATGTGACAGTTAGAGACTGAAGCAGCAAAGGGAGTCTTGTGATTGCTGTCTACCTACTATAGGCCACCCGATCAACTGGAGCCTGTTGATGAGGCCTTCTTCCTCCAGCTATAGGAGGCATCATGATCACAAGTGTTTCTCCTGCTTTTCCAGACATCTGCTGGAAAAGTAGCACAGCGAGCTGTAGGTAAACCAGGAGGCTCTTGGAATGCATTGAGGAGAATGTCCCGAGTCAAGTAATAGATGGTCTCACCAGGAGGAATGCAATATTGCATGTGCTGCTCACCAATGCAAATGAACTGATTGGTGACATCAGGATTGGAGGCTGCCTGGGCTGTAGTGATCGTGCTATGGATGAGTTCATGCTCTGGATAGATATGAGATAGCCCAGGAGTAAAAACAAGATGCTAAATTTCAGAAAAGCTAACTTCCATCTCTTCAGAGAGCTAGTCAAAAAGACACTCTGTGAAACTGCAGAACAAAGCTGGCAGGTCTTTAAGGAAGCATTCCTTATTGTGCAGAACCCTCCAACCCCAGGCACAGCAAGTCAGGAAAGGAAATTAAGAGACTGGAGTGACTGAACTGGGACCTACTCGTCAAACTGAAGAGCAAGAAGAAAATGCACAGGCAGTGGAAAGAGGGATAGGTACTGTGGGAAGAGTACAAGGATGCGTCTAGTCTCATATAAGGATGAAACGAGGAAAGCCAAGACCCTTGAACTAAACTTGGCAACAGATGCCAAGAAGAACAAAAAAGGCTTCTACAGGTATCTCAACCAGAAATGGAAAGTTCAGGAGGGCGTAACCCCCTAGTAAGTGACACAGGCAGCCTGGTAGCAACACACAAGGAGAAGGCTGAGATATCAACAACATTTTTGCCTCAATCTTCTCAGGTAACTGCTTGTTACAGAGCCCTCCTGCTATAAGTGAAGATCAGGTTAGTGATGACCTGAACATCCACAAGTCTATGGGATGAATCCCAATGAGATGAATCCCAATGTCATGAGGGAATTGGCTGATGTAGTTGCCAAGTCACTCTCAATGATATTTGAAAAGTCATGGCAGTCAGGTGAAGACTCTGCTGATTGGAAAAGGTAACATCACTCCCATTTTTAAGAAGGGGGAGAAGGATGATCCCTGGAACTACCAAACTGTCAGTCTCACCTCTGTTCAGGGAAAGATCATGGAACCTAGAAGCAACATTAAGGCACATGGAAGGCAGGGAGGTGATACGGGAGAACCAGCATGACTTCACTGTGTGCAAATGATGTCTAACCAACCTAGTAGCCTTCTATGTTGATGACACTGCATCAATGGACAAGGGAAGCGCAAATGATGTAATGTCTATGAATTTCAGAAGGCCTTTGACATGGTACTCAACAACATTCTTCTCTCCTAATTGGAAAGAAGTGGATTAGAAGGGTGGACTGGGTGGAAGCTTTCCACCCAGTTTCTAGGAGACTTTCGAGGCCAAGCTGGATGGGGGTCTGTGCACCTGATCAAGATGTGGATTTCCCTGTTCATTGTAGAAGAGGCAGAGTAGATGACCTTTAAAGGTCTCTTTCAGCTTTAAGGATTCTATGATTCACCAACTGGCTTACTTTCTTCTTCGGGTATCTCTTTTTTTTTATTTACATTTTCTGGAGCTAAGTGAAACAGTGCTGAGTAGTAAAAGCATAATAGTTTGCTCATGCCATTTCTACTGTTTCTCTTGACTCTGTCAGCCTTTGTGGAGCTGTGCAAGTGGCTGTGAGGGTATTGCCCCCAATGACCCAGCTCTTTGGGCTTTGGTGCAGGAGGGGCATCATGGAGCACAGTGAGCTGGCTGCTTGAGCTTTCAAAGTCAGTTGCTTGGTGAAGAGATCATGGTGCCATGACTCGGATACTGGGATAGACGAAGAAGTTCATAGGGAAGAAAATGTGTAAAAAAGACTAAGCTGCCCATTGGAGATGGGGATTTTGTTATTTATCTTCCCCCTAGCTCATTACTTAAGATGCTATCACAGAGATGCCTCATTTGCACGGAATCACAAAATCCTTAAGGTTGGAAAAGGTCCAAAGTATGGACAAGATGGTGACCAGGTATGTCTCAGTATCCGCATCCGTGAATTTGGGTCCTATCTTTTCTCTCCAAGTAGACTATTCACCTGTGGTACCATATTCAGTGTTTCCTCTCAGTGGCATATCTTCATTTGTGATGTAAGGCTGTGTAAGTCATCTACAAAAACAAAGAAGTCAGTCTGTGAGTTTCACAAGCATCATTCAGGTCTTCACTGGGAGGACTCTCTGCAAATGAGAAGAGTTCAGGATTTTTCAACCTATATTGAGACTGTTAAATACATAAATTGTATTCTAGGCCAGTGGATTCTCTGATCTCCCTTCTCATGTCCGAAATGTTTTAATGGGAGCAAAGATTTTGGCTCATAACAAGCACTTATTAAATGGCGTGCCAGGGCAAAAAACAAAAGGTTTTTTTTTTTTTTTAATAAATGAAAGGAAAATAAACTTGGGTTTTGTTCTACAAGCATACATCAATTTTAGCTGGCCCTTAAAATATCTCAGGTCAGAGTTTTCACAACTGATGTTAATAGGCAAGACTGCATTATAATCTTAGGGGAGGTGCTATGGCATAATGGGAAATATTTTTTAATGTGTATATAAATGTCAACTTTATTTTCTTACAGCCTGTTAAATCTTCTGAAAATGTTGCACAAAGCCTTCAATAAATATCAAAAAATTACTTTTTAAAGTAAATCTGCGTTCTGATTCTATATAAAATCTTCTGAAGCTGAGTCTAAACAAATACGATTTCATAATCAAATACAAGGAGTTGTGCTACATACATATATGTATGTGATGGGATGTCATGAGGACTGGACATCAATCATCAATCATTTAGCTCCCTCACTTGGAAACACTAATGCCTGATTACATCCTTCCTTTTCAAAATCCTGATGAGCTTATCAGATCTTTAGCTCACTATCAGTTTGGACCATCAGAGTAAGGAACAAAACATGAATCATGTTCAGGCTGATCAGGTCTCTCTAACTCTGTGGAAGTCTTCTAGCAGTATTAAAGAGCAGGTATGGGAACACAGGTGAAGGTGGGACTCTTTCTGTGGCTCACAAACCTGTTTTAGACATTGGGAAATGAGTTCCAGTGGGAAGAACAGATGCTATCTCTTTGATATCAAGGGAAAGGAGAGACAAGATGGTGACCACAAGAGTTGAGCTGATCTGGGGACATTCAGGAGCTGAGTCAGATCACAGATGCAGTGGTAGGTGTAGTGTTTTACTCACCCACATATGGCACATTATGCTGGTTTCAAATGTACTTACGAGCCTGCATCAGTGATTTGCACTTGCTCTGGGCAAAAGAGACAAACCACACTAACCACCTGGCTTCAGTGTAAAACATTCGTTTTGCAGACCTTGTCAGCTACATTCTTGGACCTGTTAGTAAGGTTTTTTGTTTGTTTGTTTTATTTTTTTTGTTTGTTTGTTTGTTTTCTTGTTTGTTTTTGTTTAACTTACCTGACTAGTTTCTTTCTTTTTTTATTATTATTATTTTTTTTTTTTCCAAATGATAATGATAATCGTTTTCCAAATCCAAACACAGCATGTTTTATCTGCCATATGCTTCTCATTATTTATTGGGCTTATTAAAGAGAACGTTGTGGTAATTAATGTTGGAGTAAGAACTGAGATCTGGAAATCTGTGCACACCTATCAGCAAATACCATCAAGCACTTTTTCAGCTGCACCATCGCCAGCTTTCCACTGAGCAGTTATATGTTGCTGTCTGATTACAGCAAGAAGAGAGAGTAGTCTGTAAAAATTTCCTATGGTTTCTCTCTCACAATTAAGCAAAGATGTCTTCCTGGCAATGGGAAGGTGATTCTCATATCACTTCAATGTTGACCATCTTTTCACCCCTCCTCTTTAGCGTGGCAGCGTACATTCATGATTATTAGCACACAGGTGTGTTCCCAGCACTCCAATGACAAGGGACTGGTATTTATTTCCTTCCAAGATTTTTATTTTCTAATTTAATGTGCTAAGACCACTTCTGGAGCACAAAGGACTCCTATGGCTGTTTCCTGAGAAACCACTTGGATGGAAATGGGGCAACATTTTCTGCTGTCTTTCTGCCAACTCTCCAGCTTCAAATAATTGGCTTTTAGGATTTCCCATTAAAAGCTGAAGGAGCAGAAAAAATAGACATTAACACAACAATTACGACAGAAAATAATCTTCCTTCACTAACAGCTATGGAACTTCCTGATTTTACTTTGCAACTAGGCTCCAGTAGTTGGAGCTGGGAATTAACCCTTGTGCTCCTCGACTGTTGTTACAATTTGTTATTCATGTCGCTGCTATGCCTGGAGGCTCCAGGCAGTGACTTTTGTACCAAATGCTGCATATGTGTGATCTATAAAAGCAGCTCCTGACCTCAAGATCTTAACAGGTGCAAAGGGTTCAATAGTTCACTTCTGTTTCCATTTAGGTTGAGATCTGTTCCTTACATCTGTGCTGTTAAACAGTAATTAATAATTAAATAAGGGGAAACCACTGAGTTTCTGCTGTGTGCTTTAACTCTGCACGGAAATAGTTGCTTCATGTTTGCAGTCTCCTGCAGCCACACTATTGCAGCCAAGATGCTGTGCCATGCAGCCATGTGTGAGTCAGCAAGGGAAGAGTTTCATGCACTCCCATAGCATGTCTATCAGACAAAAAAAATCATGTGAATTAAGTCAGTCCCTGGGCCCTCCTTTATTGAGGTTTTTGTTCTTCCTTAGAGAGGTTTTTTTGCTATTTTTTTTTTTTAAAGATATTCATGTTGTAAGAACAGCAAAATCTGATCTTTATTCTCATTTCATTTGTGAGAAGAGCAAACGCTTTAAAAATGTTTTTGGTATCGCACATGATAGCTTATCATGAATACCATTGTTATCCTATCACAAAACACACAGTAGCTTTAGTTCTGACAGGGGAGTATCAGAGCTGGACAGATTTGGATCTACAATACATGGCAGAGATACAGAGCAATTCTACAGCTTACCTGATTTATTGTAGCACAACTGAGCTAAAAGTAGGTCTTAGTATTTAATCTGCAGATTAATATTTTATTCTTATTTAGAAATATTGCCAAACTGGGCCACGATATTAATAGAAAGAAACAAACGCAGCACAAAAGTAGGTTGTTTTCCAAATCTCCTTCCCAGAAATCAGCTACAGTCTGACTGCAGATTATTGAAGCAACATGTGAAATAGTAATGCCTTCAGATGCCTTAGATTAAGTCCACAGTACAAATGTATATTAAAAGATTTGGGTCAGAAATGTAACCAGAGATTACAGAGGTTCATGAAGAAAAAAGTTGGTGCCTGCATGTGTCTCTATGACCCTGCTACCACTGCAGTACTCACAGCCTGTAACATGCTGAATGATGCCCTAAGGTGAGGGAAACACAGCCTGTACACACTTTGGTTTCTCTGTTTCACTAAATACTACTTTTCTCCCATAGCATTTCAAAGATGGGTCGCATCTGCTTATGCAACATCTGGGTATGGAAAAATTTAACAAGACTACAGTAAGAGAAAACTCATTGGTGGAGAGTCAACAAACAAAACTTTCAGAAGTACCAGCTGTCAGCCTCTCTCCCGTGAATTTAGCATGATAAATTTGTTAACTGCATGGTCTTCCTGTGCTTCCTACTTGGTCAGTGTCTCATCCATGAATCACTCATGTGATGAGCTGCTATTCCATATACTTCTCTCTTTGCCATGGGGCTGGCCCCAAGTCCTGCCTGGTGTTCACAGTGCCAAAACCCCGTGTTGTTCTTAAGGCTTCTTACTTCTCCATGGTTTTTTCTTGGGTGCTCATCACAACCTGAAGTTGGAACCAAAGAGGAGCAGATCTTGTGTTTTGGTCCCAAAAGATTCTGTGCTTGACCTAGCTAGTTGGCTAGGACCCTGCACGGTTGGGGTAGGCTCTTCAAGAGACAATCTACACAGTCAAATGTTGACAGATGCAGCATCACACCCATAAGCTGAGAGATCCCCTAAGTTTAACTAGTGGGGAAAAAGCCCCAAAATCTTGCTTTTCTTTTGGACTTAAATGCTTCATTCAATATGTGACTCCCTACACTCTTAGACTTCTGGTGCCTGTGATATCTGGTTCTTGCCTGGGGGAAAGGAACAAGCTTCAAATCCTTTCTTTCAGATTATGGCCAATTGCCAGCAAAAAGGGACGATGCTCCTTTATTAGGAGCATGAGGAGTAGGAGGGCAACATGCATGCACACTTTCTTCCCTACTCAGTTATGGTGTCATCCCAGGAAGTTTCCAATTTTTCTCTGGTCTCAAAGAGACTGTGTTCAACTCAGTGTGTTGAAAGTTAAATAAAAATGTCTGAGCATGGTCACAGGAAACAAAATTTCGTGATGGAATACAGCATACTGTTAATAAACATTGGTAGCCTTTCTGCTTCTATCTCCTATAGTGTAATTTCTTTTCATCTCCACTATAGGCCTTAATCTTTCTAGTCTTACTCAAAAACAAGTAGTAATTTTCTTCTTCATGTGCTAATGGTCCCAAAATTGTGACAGTAATAAAGACAAAGTAAAAGTCCTTTGCAGAAAAATTTACTGAAAACAACAGATTATTTGGGGGAGTAAATTATTATTTTTATTATTTTGTCAATTTTTTTCCTTTGAAAGGGCTTGTAAGAATGAGATCAAATCACTGGTGAGTCACTAGGGAACAAAGATGCTTTGCAGTGATGCTCTGAACATGCAATTATGTGCAAATATACACACTTCCCTGCAGATAATTAATCTGAGGATCAAAGGCTGAGATGACACATTTTCTTCAAGTTCTTATTCAGCTCCTTTCAACTACTGATTCCACCATACCAGGCGTGTTCAACCCGCGGCCTACTGCCTGCCTGCAGCTCACCACAGCTCGCAATGCAGCCCACCCCCTCCCCATTTAAAGGCAACGGCTCTTCCAAACAGAGCAGCCCTGGGCACGCACCCATCGCTCAGCAATAGCCGCAGTCAGAGCGCCATTCAGGCTGCGCCGACTGGAAGCAGGGCACGGGGAGGGCAGTGCTGTGCAGCGCTGACTCAAGCCATGGCGCAGCACTGTGTGCGTCTTGATGCGCTGCCTGGACACAGCGCTCCCAACAGCGAAGGGTACGCAGCTGTGCCTTCTGTTTTGGTAAAGGAATTTGAGAGCAGAATCATAGAATCATAAAATCCGTAGAGTTGGGAAAGACCTTTAAAGGTCATCTAGTCCAACTCCCCTGCAGTGAACAGTGACAGCTGCAGCTCAATCATGTGCTCAGAGCCCCATCCAGCCTGGCCTCAGAAGTCTCCAAGAGTGGGGCATCCACTACCACATCTCTGAGCAACCTGCCCCAATGCCTCAGCGCCATCACTCTAAAAGACTTTCCTTTTATCCAACCTAAATCTCCCCTCTTTGAAACCATTTCCACTCATCCTGCTCTCATCCATCACCACAGATTCTGCTAAAGAGTCTGTTCCCTTCTTACTTATAATCCCCTCTAGATACTGATAAGCTGCTCTCAGGTGTCCCCAGAACCTTCTCCATGCTGCACATCCCCAAGTCTTTCAGCCTGTCCTCAGAGGAGAGGTGTTCCATCCCTGGGCCCTTTTGTGGCCCTCCTCTGGATGCACTCCAACAGGTTCATGTCTCTCCTGTACTGAGGACTCCACATCTGGACACAATGCTCCAGGTGAGATCTCACCAGCACACAGCAGAGGGGCAGGATCACCTCCCTTGTTCTGCTGGCCATGCTTCTTTTGATGCAGCCCAAGATATGGATGGCTTTCTGGGCTGCAAGGGCACATTTCTGGCACATGTCCGGCTTCCCATCCACTAGTACCCTCAGATCCTTTTAGAAAGAGCTATGCTCTGTCCTTTCCTCCCCCAGGTTATATTCATAGTGGAGGTTACCTTGACCCAGATGTAAGACCTTGCACTTGGCTTTGTTGAACCTATTGAGGCTCTCCTGGGCCCACTGCTCAGCCTGCCCAGTTTCCTCTGATGGCATCCTGTCCCTCAAGCATGTCAACTGCACCCAGAATTTGCTGTTTCAGGACTGCAAGAAACAAAAACAAAAACAAAAAACAAAAACAAAAACAATTTATGTTTGTGAGACCATTTTCAGTTTATATAAATACATGACCTGTCTATTTAAATACTTGACCTGCAAATTTTCAAATAGAATCATAGAAAGGGAGAATGGTCTGAGTTGAAAGGGACCTTTAAAATTACCTAATTCTGACCTCCCTAATGTAGGCAAGGACACCTCCTTCTAGATCAGGTTGCTCAAAGCCCCATCCAGCTTGGCTCTGAAAGCTTCCAGGGGATGCAGGGGATGCACAACCTAGCTGGGAATATGTTGAGGTACAGCCAGATATTCAACTCAAAAATTTGACTATGACTCCTTACTGGAGTTTCATAATCCCCATCTAAGCAGAGCAGTTGCAGTGCATGCATTTTGTACAGTTACTGTCACATTTTTTGCAAGAAAGGGTGAACTAAAACTTCATCAGAAATCTTGAGAGCTCACTAAGAGCAGCCACTGTCATCAAGGCAGACTGGTGTGTTAGTTTCACAAAAACAAGTTCACATACCCCAGTAATTTTAAGTTTTCTTTTCTCACTTTTTCTTTTGAATATTTTAAGAAATATAATTAAAATTGAAATGTTTTGTTACTTATATACTAATGATATTGCATATGTTGCAAGGTTTGATCCGAAAGTAATCCCTCGTGTTTTATCCTGATGGCTTAAAACTTCAGAGGAGGATGTTGGTGGTATGGCAGCAGAGGCTGAATTTCCCCACCAATATTCCTTTCTATGCTGTTGCCTTGTGACAGGTGGCAGCAGAGGAGCAGTCTGACAGAATAGAGTCTGACATGGAAGTGTTATGAAGTAAAGGTGTGTCATTGAATTCCGCCATGCAGAAAAAAATGGCACCCATTGACATTCACCAATGCTTGCTGAATGTTTATGGAGATCAAACCGTGGATGTGAGCACAGTGTGCTGGTGGGTGGTGTGTCTTAGCAGTGGAGGCAGTGGTTGACCTTCACTAGTGCAAGTTTTGTGGAGTGTAGCAGCATGCAGTCTCTTGTTCATCACTGATGAAAATGCACAGCTAATGGTAATGACTACGTTGAAAAACACTTTTGTAGCTAAGAATGTGCTCTATCAAATAGTGTTATTACTTTTTCTTTTTTATTTTTTTCTCATCAGTTGTAGTTTCTATGGAAATAAATAGAGAGCATTACTTATGGAGTGACCTACATGTGTAACCCACAGCAATTTCTATTTCCTCATTATGGCCCACGCAAGTGAAAAAGCTGGATACTCATGCAGCATACTTTGCAGTACAAAATTGTAGTACATCTCCTAAGGAACAAAATAGCCCAACAGCAATTCAAACTCTAAACATCAGGCTACAAAAGGGAAATGAAGTTTCTCCTGGAGGTATAGCGCTATATCCTGAGCAATCTTGCAGATGTGTTTAAAAACCTTTGGAAAGAAGATAAAGGAAAAAACAAAGAAGAACACTGGCAGTAGCTGATGATTCTCTGAGGTAGAAACTTTGAGAATTGATTTCCTCATTTAGTCGTCACTCGCTTCCTCCACTCCTTTTACTGATATATGTGTTACCATGCCACATTTCCAAGCATGACATCAGATGGCATCATGAAAAATGAAAACAATTTCAAGATGAAAATCAAACCGGAGTCACAACAAAAGAAACAGTGGGTAAGACCAACTGTTACAAGGTCAAAAGTCTATTTAAAAATCTCATTATCAGTTGTCCTTTACTGTCCTGCTCCCCTTCACTGTGTGAGCTGTTTGCAGCATGGAAGCTTCCAAAGCTATTTTTCAGATGCTTTGTAGAAGATGTGATAATTAGAAGATGTATCATCATAGAATGTTGGCGTTTATTTGTCTTCCTTAATTTCATTTTTACTACCTTTCCCTTAAAGATAGCACGTATTGAGGCCACAAACTGACAAATTCTGTGTCTTATGAGATGACCAATGTCATGAATGTTAAATTTTCAATCACGTGGGTAGAAATGGAAAATTCAGCATGATTCTAACTGGAGAATGTAAAGGCTCCCTAGTGTAAGGTTTTTTCTCCCCATCTTCTGATCTTTGTAATACCATGACTGGCAGTAAATTGAAGTTTGTGGAAGATTTTCACATCCAAAATCAGATCAGTTTAATAAGAATAAGGTTCAAAAATGATCCAGTGTTTTTTCTCTTCACATTTCCTGGGTGATTTTAGGACCTTTCTCTCCCCAGAGAATCAGGCTCTATGGCACGATTAATTCTTGCTGTCAAGAAACAGGAATGCTATAACACTTGCTAATCAGCAGGGGAGAAAAGGTGAGAAATAGTCTCTCATCTGCACCGATGGAAGGATTTTGGTATCTAAGGAACTAAATATTAATAAACCAGAAGTGGAATTGGCAATTAGACTAGGCACTCTGTGGACAAAGCAGCAGATGTGACAATTCTTTTTAGCTAAAAAGGAGGACCCTGAGTGAAGGCAATGTGCATCCCTCCCTCTGAGACTGTGAACACTCACATGAACACACACACACAGAAACACACACTCCTTGCTAAGGAAACAAGCTGACTGCATGGCAGAGAAAGACAATACAACCTGCAAAGCAAAGGGAGAAGTGGAGGGACGGGCATATAGTGGTGTTTTACTGTGCTTGATATTGTCTAGACATGAAAGACAACTCTGCAGAAGGATTTGCAATGCCCACCAACATGCAAAAGGCTGCTTTCAGCTAAGCATTTCTGATAGCATTCAGTGGCTAACAAGCATGGAGAAGCATAGGCCACCTGGGATCACAGTATAATTAAATGCAATCCTGGTTTTCTTTCCTTTGCTATGGAGGAAAAAAAAAAAAGAAGGAAAACAAAACATAAACGATGAGACTTGACCTCAAAAAAGCAAACTAATTTGCAGCTTCTTTGTCATGCAATTCTTTACTGCAGGTTAAGTCTTTATACAAAAACATGAGAAATTGTACAGCATTTTCACATCTCTGTGCAAGATACCATGGGACAATTAAGTACCCAATGATGAAAATTAAGTACGTGCAGAGGGGGAGAAGAGGAAAACGTTGGCCATGGGCCAGCAGTGTGCCCCTGTGGCCAAGAACACCAATGATATGTTGGGCTGCATTAAAAAGAGTGTGGCCAGATGGTCAAGGGAGGTGATCCTCCCTTTCTACTCTGCCCTGGTGAGGCTGCTTTTAGACACTGTGTCCAGTTCTGGGCTCCCCAGTTCAAACAGGTAAAAGATCTCCCTGAAGGAATCCAGTGGAGGGCCATAGGGATGATAGGGAGCATCTCCCACATGAGGAAAGGCTGAGTAACTTGGATCTGTTCAGCCTGAGGAAAAGAAGACTGAATAGGGATCTGATAAATGTTTATAAATATCTTAAGGGAGCTGGGAGGCAAATGGATGAGGCCAGGCTCTTCTCAGCAGTGTCTAATGGTAGGACAAGGAGCGGTGGCCTAAATCTTGAATGCAGAAAGTTGTGTACTAACATGGGGAAGATTTTCTTTACGGTTAAGTGTGATGGAACACTGGAACAGGCTGCACAGAGAAGCTGTGGAGTCTTCTCCTATGAAAATATTCAAGACCCAGCTGGACTTCTACCTGTGCAACCTACTGTAGGGTACCTGCTTTAACCACGGGGTTGGACTCAATGACCCTTTGAGGTCTCTTCCAACCCCTGCAATTCTGTCATTTTGTGATTCTTGTGAAATGTTTAAACCAATATCTTCTGTGGATCTTCTCAAGTTATTGTGTACCAAAGCTGCTTCAGGGCTTTTAGGTGTTAAAAAAACATCTTATATTTTTTGAGCCTAGGCAGATGTTTCTGCTGGAACAGGAGGAACATGGAAACATCCCATAGAAATGGGATGGAACAGAGGAAACTGGGTTTCTCTGCATTTATGGGCACTGTGAAGGCTTCTGGGTATCATTGTCTGCAACAATGGATAAGAGTTTTTAATGAGATGCAGTCAATTAAAAGCCAAGATCTGATTTATTTTTTTAAACTGCAATGTTGCTGAGATGGGAAACAAACTTCAACATGTAAAGGCAAGAGCACTCAGCTTTTTGACCACTCTTCCTATTAATGCAGATATCTGGAGATTTATTCTTGCATAGAAGTTTTAATTCTAGAAGAAAGTATTTTTATGCAAGTAGTTCTGCATAGATAACTACAGTGCATTCATTTTGATTCCACTACACTGTCTTTATTAATGTAGAGATTTCAGGCCTATGAAAGTCACAGATCATGGAAAGACTCAGTTAAAAAACAAAAAAAACAAAAACCAAAAAACAACCTAATAAAAGTTCAGTAATTACAATTCTCAGCACTTATATAACAGTGCCTCTTTTCATCCCAAAAACACCTTACAAGCACAGCTGGGAGGTGAGAGCAAGTCTTATTATCTCTGTTTTACCAATGGAGAAGTTGAAGCAAGATACTAAGAGTTCAGTGCTTTTCCTCCAGTATAAAACATAGCTACTGAAACTCTTTTATCTTGCTCTTCTCTGTTTTTGCCTACTGATGCAGATCCAGGATCAGAATCTCTGCTACCAGAGTTTTCAAAATGGCAAGACTGCATTCTTATATCATACTCACATTATTGCTGCAGTTTTTTCTGACTTCAAGTCATATGTAAAACATCCCCTTCCCACCTGGGAATAAATACATATGTAAATGAATAAAAGAACTTCCTACAGCCTTCACATTTCCATCTCTCACAACAAATTTATTGTTTTTCCTTTTTTCTTTTTTCTTTTTTTTTTAATAATATGAAACTCATCCATTGGTTTCCAGCAGCAAAAAGGCCAGCTTCTCCTTTGGCCTACAAAACTTCTCTAACTACTGGTGATGTTAGTGTGCAAATTATGGAGCCTGAGGGCCTGCTCACAGTTTATATGCCATCCCCTGCACAAGTGCTACCAAAAAGACAGTTCTTATTAGGAGGAACTGCACTGTACAGTTCAGCCAGGTCTTAATGGGCATACCCTTGTTACTTGAGTTTAGAAGCGGTTTAATTTAACGTAGCTTGAGGTTCATGATGTTTCTCACTGGAACTCACTGCAGGCACACATGAGAAATCATGCCCTTTACTTCTTTGCATTTTAAAAAAGCACATATTCAAAACTTAAATGAAAAAAAAAAACTTTTCATCTGCTCAGTCTATGTTTCCACATTTTCTCTCCCTTTAACATTTCACCCTGAAACTACAGTATTGGATTCTGAAAGCATTCCTTAGATCGTGTTAGTGTGACATGTATTTGATATTGTAAAACTGTATTCTGCTGCGAATATTTGCCTTGCTTCAAAATCTACAGAAATTGCTGGAAAGATTTCCAGTGTCTTGGGGGGTATTTCTTGCAAACCTTCTTGAGCAAAACATGAAGTGTTTTGCTGAATGAGCTGAAGATATTTTGATTGTCATCAAGTAGTTCTAAAGCTCACTAATTCTATGTTGTTCAGGCTGTACTTTATTTTATGCAATACCAACATAAACTGTACTTGTTTCCATTTGAAATAAATTAATTAGGGATAAATTAAATATATACCAAGATATGCAATATAGTGGGAAAAAAGACGTGATGCCTGCTGTATAAGCAACAAAGGGATGTCAGCACCAGCTCACTCTAGGTCTTGCCTTTTCTCCCCATTTTTTTTCAGGTAATCTGTGGTAAAGTACATCACGAAATGACATGAGCATGAGATAATACTCCATAAATTAGAGGCATGCTACAGCAAGTTAAGCACAGAAAAGTTGCAATGTTCTGTATTGTAACAGACAATACATTTTAATATTGTTTATTTCTGTTGCTGGTGTGGGTATTTGCCTCTGCCTCAGGATGTGGTTCCTGAGCCAGTCATACTCTGTGACAGCCTTAGACAAGGGCAGCCTTCTTGGCAAGGAGTGATCTCCCCATGACCAGCTGCAAGCTGCCTTGCTCACCGTGCCTCATGCAGCAGCCGGAGCACACAGTTGGAGCTGCAGATCTACTCACTGCCGTGCAGCTGTCAGAGACATTGTCTGAGCCCTGGAGAGCCAAGTAGGGATTGAGACATGTCTTAGGAAATCTGATATTGCATCTCCGCAATGCTGCTTCATGTAAGTGCTGTACTGGCCACAAGGAGGGTTGACGTATTGAGTTAGGCTTTTAAAACATCCATGCGAAGTGTTTTGGTGACACTTCTGCTTTTCTAATTAAAGAAAATCACTAAGATTTTTATTTCCTTTGCAGCTCTCAGTAAGTCATTTGGCCACTTTAACGAACTCAGCTAAGAGGATTATTTCATTTTCTATTGTTTCTCTCCCTGCAGCACAGAACAACACTTCTCACAATCAAGATGTCAGGGAATGACAGTGAGTATGCTGTGTCTAACAGCATTAATGCCTCTGTATTTGACATAACCAAATAGCTCTAGGAGAAAGACTCTTTTTTTCTGTATTCTTTACCAGCCTTTCCAAGAGAGAAATCTATGGATCATTCACTTTATGGTGTCTGAAACACTCAGCAGTTAATGAGATTCCATAGAGGTAAAAAGAGCAATGCAAAAAAACCACAACCAACCCAAACTACTAGCCATTACCTGATGAAGTCCTGACTTAGATACAACCTTTTTCCTTCTTCCTCTCTTCCTTACTTTATTTTCTGACCCACGTGAAGACTTGTAATCACAGAAATAGTTTTATTTCTGTTTAGGAGAAAAATATTTTTGTTTTTAAACTAGCTGAAAATTTAGTTTTGTGTTTATGTAGGCGTGTAGGGAGCTCCTTCATCATGTGTGAGCCTTTCCCTTCCTTTCATACGCCGGAATTCTGCTGGCATAAAAGTATGCTAAAATGTCTCCCAAAAGGTTCAAAATGGAAAGAAGTTAGTATGGAAAACAAGTCTGGCATCATAGTACTGAACTTCAATGAAAATACAATACGGCAGTGTAATTTCACATGCGGATGCAACTACTCTTTAATTAGACAGGAGCTGTCATATCTGCAAGTCCTGTGAAATTAATTGTCGATCTGCTTGGGATTTGTCTAATTCTATATAAATTCCATGCAATTGGTAGTTTGCAAGAGGTGGGTATTATATCTGATATGGGCCACAATCAACCTTGTAACCCCTGAGGTACAATTCTTCCAACGTACTGTGCTACGACAGCTGGGAGTAACTTACTGTGAGTCATTCTATGGAGATCCACATGAAAACTGTTCATGAGTAACTCAACAACAATAGCCCTTCAGATTGAACAGAAGACATTCTTCAGTTCAATTACATAAATAACTAAACAATAAGAAACTGATAAGACCAACAGGCATCACTTTGAGACTAGTGTAACCACACATATGCAAGTAGCTGCATTGTGAACAGCATGACCTCGTGACATCACAACATTCTTGTTAACCAGGAGAAAAAATATCTGATTATCTGCAGTGAATTTTGAGACCCATCTTAACATCATTACATTTGTAGAAGCTCAGCTCCCACAGTCAGGCCAGCATTCTCAGAAAAACTAGACATAAAAATGAAAGCTGATATTTTCAACAGCACTCAGACCTTCACACTACTCCTGTAGGGTATCTGTGGCACTTTTTTAACTTGAAGAAAAAACCATGTGTAAATATTGAGCTATTTTGAAAATCCTGGCCATGGTGTAAAGTTTTCAGAAGTGCCTAAGGCAACGTTTCAGAAGTGAAAATGTTAGCATGGATGTGCAAACAGGTTGCTATGAATAATCAGATCAAGTCTTATCAGCATAATAAAGTATGTGCACATACACTGCTAGCTCTTTCCTTCTAGCATGAGCCCACCTGAAATGGCCCTCTGAGGTCCCTTCCAACTCTAAGGATTCTCTGATTCTATGTTATATACTCAAATATTGACTGACAATTCAGGATCTCTTAAGCATAAAAACTGTGTATAAAACGTGACCTCTTCAAACATACAAACATCCAGTTTCTATGTCAAGTAGAAATGTAGATGCTTTTGAAGATAGAAAACACAGAATTCTAGAGAATTCCAGAGTCCTCAGAGTTGGAAGGGACCTTAAAAGTCTTGTAGTCCAACTGCCCTGCAGTGAACAGGAACATCCACAGCTCAATCAGATGCTCAGATCCCCATCCATCCTGGCCTCGAAAGTCATGGGATGGGGCATCCACCACCACATCTCTGTGCAACCTGTGCCTGTGCCTCACCACCATCACTATCTCTTCTGTACTGAGGACTCCACATCGGGATGCAGTGCTCTGGGTGAGGCATCACTAGTACAGAACAGAGGGTCAGGATCACGTCCCTCACCCTGCTGGCCACACTTCTTTTGATGCAGCCCATGGTACAGTTAGCTTTCTGGGTTGCCAGAGCACATTTCTGGCACATGTCTAGCTTGCCATCCACAAGTACCCCCAGTACCTTTTTGACAGGGCTGTGCTCAATCCTTTAACCCCACAGCTTGTTCTGGTAGCGGGGAGTTGCCTTGATCCAGGAGGGAAACTTTGCACTTGGCTTTGTTGACTCTCCTGATGTTCTTCTGGGTCCATTGCTCAGCATGTCTAGGCCCCTCTGGATGGCATTCCATCCCTTAAATGTTTTGATTGCATGCCAGAGGCTTGATGTCATCAGCAAACCTGCTGAGGTTGGGCTCAACTCCACTGTCAATGCCATTGATGAAGGGTATTGGTCCCAGCACTGACCCCTGAGGGCACCACTTGTCACGGATCTCCACCCAGACATTGAGCCATTAACCACCACTCCCTGGATTCGATCCTGAAGCCAGTTCCTTGTCCATCTAACTGTCTAACATTCAAATCTGCATCTTCCTAGTTAGGAGCGAAGAGCATTGTTGGGTATCATGACAAAAACCATACTGAAATCCATATAGATTACATCATTGGCTCTTCCCTAGTCCATTGATGCAGTTACTCTATCACAGAAGGCAACTAGGTTGGTCAGACAGCATTTGCCTCAGGTGAGGCCATGCTGGTCCTCCCATATCACCTCCCTGTCTTCCAGGTGCCTTAGCACAGATTCCAGGAAGAAGTGCTCTATGATCTTTCCCTGCACAGAGGTGAGATTGACAGGTTGGCAGTTACCGGGGCCATCCCTTTTTACTTTTCTTAAAAATGGGTGTGATGTTGTCTTTTTTCTGATCACCAGGGATTTCATCTTACTGCTGTAACTTCTGATATATATTGAGAGTGACTTGGTGACTGCATCAGCCAGTTCCTGTAGAGCTCTGGGATGCATCTTACTGGGACCCATAGACTTGTGGCTGTTCAGATTCCTCAGGTGAAATAATTCCATCTGTTCTAAGGACAGTAAAGTCTTTCACCTTCCTTACTAGGATCAGTTTGATCCAAATCTTCTTTAAAAATAAGAATAAAATTGTCATTACCATTTTATGTAATCTCTACAAATCCAAAATGTTTTCTTTCTCCATTCTTTTTATCTCTTCTCCATAATTATTTACATCAAGAGGTGTGCTTCACACATACACTAGGCACGTAGACATATGTCAAGTTCTCATACCTTTTAAGGTGCATGTTTTAATATAAAACCTTATTACGGATAAGGCTTGAGCCTGAAGCTCCTAAAAGCTACCATACTTCACACAATTCTGTTGCTTCTTTTTTTTTCAAATGTTCCCTTAAGATTATCCCTTAGTATAAAGCTGCTGAACATCCTTTGTTTTTTAGATGCTGAGGAGTTCTTTATGAAAGGAAATTACTTGCTAATAATTTGGTTACAAGTCTATAGCAAACAACTTATTAAATATAAATATGAATAATGTGAAATGAATGTGAGGATAGGCTTGAAAAATGATACTAGTCTTACTGCCAGTTTAGTCTGTGTGTGGTCTTTCTGCTCTATTTCTTTCCTCCTGCTGGTGAGAGGCTCTGACAACCCTTCTACTGGTAAACATCCACATAAACCAGCATGTCATCATAATATAAAAGCTATAGTTCCTTTCCTGTATTGCTACAAATTGCACTCTGTGTGGAAATTTCATTTTGTCATCCTGCACCAAGTCTGCTGCATAATTCCAGGGATGTTCTGGTAAGTTTTGGTCCTATGCTAGATCTGATGATACTGTGGCACTATACAAAGCATTTTTCTGGTAGTTAACTATCTGTGGTTGGTCACAAGATACAAGTTTGAAAATCAATGCAGTAATGAAATGGCTAATTCAGATGGAATTTTAAAAAACCCTCTTAGAAATACCACCATAGTATTTCTTCCGATAACTTGTTCAGCGTCTCATATTTTCATCTCTGTTGTTTCTTTTTTATTATTTCTATAACCTGAAACAAAGGTTTGGTTATATACGCATATTCTTTTTCACCAGCCATGTCCTCTCCCATACAAATGTCCTCTCCATACAAAAGAAATGATCAGTTTATGTACTACTGGCTATACTCTTATTTTCATGTAAATGTAGCTCCAACTGCCTAAATACATTAATTAAGCTGAGAGCAAACTCTGAAGCCAAAAACTAGTTAATGAATGTCAACTTCATTCATTTCATTGGAATATTGGAAAAGCACTTACAGACATCACAGACTGTCAAACAAATGACAAAATAAACCTTGGAATTTAGATACATAATCTTTTTCATTAGCAAGAGAACTATTGTTAATGGATGGTATTCTCTATATTTACACCTTCAGGAAAATACTCTTTTCAAAGCATTTCCGAGTGTCAAGTGAGTATCTTTTCCTTCTCACTTTGCATAATTATCTCAGGCAGTGTTTTCTGCAAGCTTTCAGCTTGACAGTCTCTCAGAGACAGAAGTTAGAACTTAGCTTTTCTGGCTTTGCTTCCATGTCTAATTCTGCAGAACTTTGAAAAAAAGAAAACCTGAAATGTCTCCTTGCAGAAGGTTGGTCAGCCAGAGCTTTACCAGATGGCAACACATGTATGGTTAAAGGGGAAAATGGTGTTGGGGCTAGCACAATAAAATGATTACAAGAAAAACTGAATAATGAGGAAATCTCTCTTAGCTTCACAGTACCTACAGCAACAAATAAAAAAATACATAGCAAGAGACAGATTGCAGCACACCTGAAGAAAGAAAAATCACATTACACTGATCTACTGTGATCATTCAGTGTTGCTCCCGAGCCAAACATTTTGCTCATTGTGATGGAGTATTTGAAAATATCACAGAATGACAGAATTGCAGGGATTAAAAGGGACTTCAAGAGATCATTGAATCCATCCCCCAGTAAAGTAGGTTCCCTACAATAGGTCACACAGGTAAGCATCCAGATGGGTCTTGAATATCTGCACAGAACAAGATCTGCAACCCCTCTAGAAAGCCTGTTCCCGTGCTCTGTCACACTTAACCATAAAAAAGATCTTCTGAATGTTATTATGGAACTTTCTATGCTTAAGGTTTAGGCTACCACTCTTTGTGCTATTGCTTCACACCACTGAGAAGAGCCTGGCCTCATCCATCTGCCTCCCAGCTCCCTTTAGATATTTATAAATATTTATCAGGTCTCCATTCGAACTTCTTTCCTGTAGGCTGAACAGACCCAGTCTTTCCTTCTGTGGGAGATGCTCCAGGACCTTTGTCATTTTTGTGGCCCTCTGCCAGACTCCCTCTAGGAGATCCCTGTCCTTTCCGAGCTGGGGAGCTCAGAACTGGACACAGTGTCTAAACGTGGCCTCACCAGGGCAGAGAAAAGAGGAAGGATCACCTCCCTCAATTTGCTGGCCATGCTCTCTTTAATTCAGCCCAGGAAACCATTGACTTCTGAGCCACAAGAACACACTTTTGGCTCAAGGCCAATCTACTGTTCACCAGGACCACCTGGTCCTTTCTCCACAGAGTTCATCTCCTGGAAGTCATTCCCTAACCTGTACTGATGCATGCAGTTATTCCTCCCCAGATGCTAGACTCTACTTGCTCTTGTTAAACCTCATCCCATTCTTCCCTGTCCAACTCTCCAGCCTGTCCAGGTCTTGTTGAATGGTAGCAAAGCCTTCTGGTGTGTCAGTCTCTTTCCAGCTTTGCATTATCAGCAAATTTGCTAAGGGTGGAATCTATCCCATCATCCAAGTTGCTGGAGAAAATACTGAACAAGACCAGACCTCTGGGAAACACTGCTAATTACAGGCCTCCAACCAGACTCTGTGCTGCTGATGACAGCCCTCTGAGCTCTGCCAGCCAGTCAGTTCTCAATCCACCTCACTGTCCACTCATCAGTCCCACACTTTCATACAATTTCATTTCACACAAGTTTCATAGCAAGGATCTTGTGGGAGACAGTGTCAAATGCCATGCTGAAGTCAAGGTACACAATATCCACAGCTCTCTCTCCATCTATCCAGCCATGACATCATAGAAGGCTACCGGGTTGGTCAAGCATGATTTCCCCTCGGTAAATCCATGTTGACTACTCCTGAAAACCTTTTTTTCTTCCAATTTCTTGGGGAAGGTATGCAGAACAAATTGTTCCATCACCTTTCCAGGTACAGAGATGATGCTGACTGGCCTGTATTTTCCCAGATTCTCTTGCTTGCCCTTTTTGAAGGCTGCAATGACATTTGCTATCTTCCAGTCATCAGGCACATCTCCCACTTGCAAAACTTTTCAAAGATGATAGAGAGTGGTTCAGCAATCATGCCAGTCTGTTCTCTCAGCACATGTGGGTATATCCCATCAGGGTACAGGTTTATTTTGGCTAGACACCCTCTGACCAGATCCTCCTTGACCAACACGGAGTTTTCCTCTCCCCAGACTCTCTCTCTTACTTCCAGAATTTGAAATTCTCGAGCTCTCGCTTTAGCATTAAAGAATGAAGCAAAGAAGGCATTCGGAATCTTCTCCTTCTCTATGTCTCCTATTACCAAGACGCCCACCTCATTTAGTAGAGGACACATTTTCCCTAGTAGTCTTTTACTGTTGACATACTTTAAAAACCCTTTCCTGTTATCCTTTAACACCTTTGCAAGGTTTAATTCCAAGAGGGCCTTAGCCTTCCTTGTTGCATATTGCCCTAACAACATTCCTATATTCTTCCCAGGTGGACAGGCCCCTTTCCCACATTTCATGGGCCTTCTTCTTTCCTTTTAGTTCATCCACGAGTTCCTTGCTTATCCATGCAGGCCTTTTGCCATCTTTCCCCGATTTCTTACTCTTAGCGATGCACTGATCTTGAGTTCAGAAGAAGTGGTGTTTAAGTGCCAACCAGCCCTCGTGAATCCTCTTACCTCCTATTACTCTAGCCCATTACTTCTAAATAGGTTTGTGATGAGGTTAAAGTCAGCTCTCCCAAAGTCCAGGGTACGTTTTTCCACACAGGATCTTGAACTCATTCCATTGAATGTTTACACACTGTTACGTGATTTGTAACTATTTGCATTAATACCTTTCTTTCTTTCTGATTTGTTTACTTGTGGCAAGCAAAAACAGTTTCCTAGAAATCAAAAAATGATAGATTTTATTGCAGCATTTCAGGGATGATAAGCTATTATTTAAGAATTTAGAAGCGGCATGAAACAAGGAATTAATCTCTAAGACTGATTTGTGTTAGTAGGCTTTTGTGCTCTAAAAAACATTTTGTCCATGTACTGGATGTACAGATACCTTATACTCTAAGAAATCACTGAATTTTCTGTCGCCACAAAGTAAAGTGATAAAGAAGAAATTATCTGTGCACTCGTAAAGGTCAACAGCAGCAGATGGATCAGCCGTAGCCTAGGAGGCAGGAATTCCTCTGTCAGCTTGCCATTGATTTCACAGGCAAGCCACAAAAGATTGTGATTTCAAACACAGAAGTTTTCCAGTCTGCATTTTTTAAATCCAATCTTTGCAACTCCTAATTTTTGGAAACTAGATATACTGAAGATGATGATAATTATGGGTTGTCAACAACTTTGATGATTGAGCTATTTGTTTACGTACCATAAATCTGATGAGAGAAGTCTAAATATAAGCATTCAGGACCAGAAACTCTGGACTTAATTTTCCTCAGTAGAATGGTTTTGAAATAGTTAAAAAGAAATTAAAAGGAGAAAACACACAGGATCTAGCAGAAATAAAGAAAAAAACCATAAAAGCAAGACATTGATTGGAAATAAATGTAACACTAATGCTTCAAAGAGCACTATCTTTACAGCAGGAAAAGGAATAGGATCCAGAGATTAAAGGTAAATGCACTCTGTAAGTAAGATTCATCAGGTAGTGATGATACACATACTTGGAAGAATCACTGCACCAATCAAGTTCAAAGTTCTCTGTCCTGGTGGTTTGGTGTCAGACACATTGCAGGCATCTCTCAGTGGTGATCATATCTCTGTGTGTTCGTATATGTAAACACTGAATTTGCATATGCATATCACCACTTACATATATAATTACATGGAAAACCACAGTTCATACTTGCAAATGTATTTTAAAGGGGCTCTTGAGCATATAATTCTTAGTGTGAAAGTTTACTGGTAACTGTGCTGAGGTTAAATATTCAGGTTCAGTGGCTGTTAATGCTGCCTGGCCTGAAACTGGGACAAGGGGAGGTTGCAGTGCAATGCTAACTCAAATTATGGCAATCAGTTTTGTGCATTTTGATATATATTGCCTAAACACAGTCACATGAACAGCAAAAGCTGTGTAGCTGTGCTTTCCATTCTGATAAAGGAATTTGAGAATAGGTTTCAAGACTGCTGAAAAACAAACAAAAAATGGTATCTTTGGGATATTGTTTTCACTTGACATATATAAACTGCCTGCAAATTTTCAAATGAAATGTATAGAGTTTTGAAATCAGATATTCAACTCAAAGAAAAAACTGATTGTGTCTTCCACTAGATTTTATAAGCCCTTTCTTACCAAAGTAACATATTTCTCATACCCTACTCATGTCGTGACTTTTTGGCAGTGTATACATTTATGAACAGTTATTTACAAGGATGAAGCAAGTAAAGAATAACAATTACCAAAGATCTCTGATGAACACCTTGAGATCTCTCTGAGAATGTTGTCCACTGCCACACCAGACTGGTGTATTAGTTTCACATAAACAAGGTCACATATCCCACTGGTTTTATATGTTTATTCATCTGTCTCTCTCTTTTATAATGTTATAAGAAATATACTTAAAATTAAAATATTTTGTTACTTATATATCAATAATATTGTATATTCTGCAAGGGTTGCTCCGAAAGCAATGCCTCCTGTTTCATTATGGCAGCCCAAAACATTAGAGGCAGATGTTAATGGTAAGGCAGTAGAAGTTGAACCTTCCTTCCAATATTGCATTACGTTTTGTTGCTGTGTGACAGGTGGCAGATGGGGGGCAGTCAGTCAGAATGGTGTCTGACATGGAAGTGCAGATGAAGCAAAGGTGTACATTTGAATTCCTCCATGCAGAAAAAATGGCACCCACAGACATTCCCAATGCTTGTTGAACGTTTATGGAGACCAAACACTGGATGAGAGCACAGTGAGATGGTGAGTGATGCATTTCAACAGTGGTGATGGTGACAGTAGGTCACCATTGCTGTTGTAGATTTTGAGGAGCCCAGCATGCTCTCTCTTGTTCAACACTTGCAAAAATGCATAGCTAACAGTAGCAACTGTGTTGAAAAATAGTGTTTCTTACCTGACAATTTTTTTTCTTCATTTTTCATCAGTTGTAGTTTTCATGGAAATAAATAGGAGGCATTACTTTCAGTGCAACCAATGCATATGAGATCCAAGACAATTTATCCTCTTTCAGTGGGGCCCACGCAAGCCAAAAGGTTTAACATCCAAGTCCTAGAGCTTGGCCTTAGGAGACTGAATCCTCCACCAAAGTCCCTATCAAATCAAAGGGTTCATTTTAGTAACTACATTCACCTTGAGATACTAAGTGGTACATACTGTGTCCTACACTACAAGTTAGTGCAGTGTATTGCAAAGACATGCTGCTCCCGTAAGTGCTTTCTGATGGATGATGATGTACCTTCCCGTCTCTGTGGCCATGTTACACAGTAAACTGTGTGTATACTCTGCTCATCTCACACCAGAAAGAGCTCAGGTGCCAAGGAACAATCCTATAGCTCTTTCCAAAAGGTCTGGTGACAGACTTACAATCTTGGCCAACAGCTCTTCACTCAGTAAATGCAATTTCTAATGCCTGCATGTGGTAGAGGTGTAACTGTAGTGCACACAGCAAGTATTCAGTTTCCCAGTGCACTTACACTGCATGCATTTGCACGCCCAGACCTGACTTCCTGCTATCTGCTATGCAAAAAGCTAGTGGCAAGAAAAGCAAGAGCAGAGACAGAAACTGACTTGTACATCAGTGTGGAGAGCATTCAAGTCCGCAATATCAAACTTCTTGTTCTTAGTCATTCTACCACACTGCTGTATATACGTATATATTAAGAACAATTCGTACAGTATGTAGCTATAAGAAGATTGCAGATCGTAATACCTGTGCTGGTACTAATAGATTTTACATGTTGGAATAAACAGCCTGACTATAACGTTAAGTGGAAACAAATTTTTACCAGTGAGTTTCCGAAGTTGATTTCTGGAGAATCTCTTTGTCTGGACTATTACCAGCACCACCAAATTATTTCTTTCATGAGAACAAGAACATTTGGTTAAAATCCAAGCTTGTCTGTTTCACAGTTTTTTTCAGGAGCCCGGATTCTGCTAGGGAACAGCAAATGTTACCAAACCAGTCTTGAGCAAGCCACATGCACCTTCATGATATCTAAAAAAATCAGGAATCCTTAGTAAACTAGTATCTCATCACAAGCTTGCTATTCAGCCCAACTGGGTAAAAGGGACATTTAGAAGACAACACAAAATAATTTTAAAAAGCAACAGTTGTCATCAGGTTAATTTATTATGAAGACTGTGATAAAGTAGCATCTCAAGTGGGATCTCATACATGCCATGCATAGTTTCCCCTCCCTGCCAAACTGAGATCAATAGTACATTGTGGGTGACTTGAGCTATATTAACAGAAGACAAATAATGGGGGTATGGAGTGACAGATAGCGTTGCCAGTTAGTACAACAGTTTGCCTGGAGATGTAGAGGAATGAAGGGAGGACACCTTACTTGAGAAAGGACCTGTAGACTTGGTGGTAGATGACTGGATGCTGCAACACTGTTAATGTACTAGAGAGAGTGTTGTCAGGAAAATCTGTCCACGTAATCATTTAGCTTGTTGTCACTTTGAATTAGATTGATCTCTCAATTTCACTTTCAGTTGTTATGCAGATTAGAAGAGAGGTTCTTAAAATATTCAAGAACTGAATCTAGGCCCCTTTGTGGAGCTCTAATTGCAAATCTTGAATTTTGCTTCTAAATTAACTGGGAACTGTGAACACTTATCCTGGAAGATCAGTTAAAAGATCTACGACCCAACAGAAAAAGCCAGAAACATATTCTGCTATGCAAAAAATATTACTCCAGCATTCCTGTCTTCTTTGCTACTAAGTGTAACTGAGAAGAGGGTGGAAACAAGTGGAAATACGTGGATATAGCCATGAGAAGCATTCATTAGCTCAAGATGCTGATAAATTTACCTGCCCTTTTCTCTCTTCCCTGTGTGATGAGGTTTGCTCCCTGGGTTTTGAGGATCCGTTCCAGAGCATACATTAACAGGACACTTGTCCTTCTATTTTGCCTAAGATTTATAGGTTTCACCACTGAGAAAATGCCAGAGAAAAGGTAATTTGTATTTTACTAATTAATTCATCAGTGTTAAATGCGCTTTAATGACAACTTTTTTGGATGACGTTCCGAGTATCGTTAGCCTTAATCATATTAACCTAACATACTTACTTTAGGCAGAACAAAGTGCAACATTTCCCTACAGGATGTCCTTCTTTAAAGATAATTCCAGTCCGGGAATTAAAGGAGTCTATGTTTCTTTTTGTTGGGTGAGCAGTATAAAACAAAGTGTCTGTCTAATAGGAAAACACCATCTTGGATCATGAAGGTCTTCTGTTAAAAAAAATCCTGTGTTGTGGTGAAGATTGTCCTCACAGTTTCTTAGTCGGAGAGCTGGAATATTACGTATTTGTCTTATGCATAAATTTGTGCAAGCCCTTATTTGTGGTTAAAGATATCAGTTAGACAGTGCATATCATAACGTTTGGTTTTTTTTTTTTTGTTTGGATCAGAGGATCTTCTAGATACTGAAGTGATACACAATTTTGCTCTCATAGATACTAAAAGAAGACTATGGTAAGGATAAAAGGAATAAATGTAAGTTCACTGTAAGTGAAAAGAAACAAAACTGACAGGAAACACCCATGAGTAAACTAGGATGAGAGTCAAGTTTTGTTGAAGACTTTCAGTGCTGGATTCACTGCAGTTTTCTCATTCAGACCTGTGACAGGTATATGCATATCATCTGTACTTCACCTGCAATTTGGTCAGAATTTCTTTCTAGTCCAAAAAAGCCCACTTAGTTGTTAACCTTCAGTATCAAATCAGATCAAAATGCTTTAATCGGGTCTAAAAGTAAAAGGAATCTTCATAGAATGGAGTTTGTGACAGTTCAATGGTTTGCAGTGCAATTTGCCGTCAAATCTCATTTTTCAAGCCATTGTGAAGTCCCAGAAGATCTCTGACTCAAGTGGTTTTTTTTATAGTACATCATAGCAATCTCATTTTTTGGGGTGTTGTGGATTTCTGAAGCCTTGAGCCAATAAGCTCCATGTGATTACTGTACTCCCTAGGATGCTTGCAGGCTTTGCAAACTCTGGTGTCTGGCAATCTCAAGGAGGGAGAGCTGTCTTTGCAGTTTGTCTTTCATTTAGCAGCAGTCATTACACCAAAAATTCTATGTGCATACAAGTGTGACTGATTTGTAATAAGAACAAAGAAAAATAAACAAAAATATGGGAATATGGGGGACCTCAGTGACGGACTCAAATCCATATTTATCCTTCTAAATAAATGCCTTAAGCATGAAAAGAAAAATAGAGATCAATAAATTTTGCACTGCAGTCACCATTGTAATGGAATTTATTTTTGCACGAATGTCTTTCTTTAATACTCACCACAGGTGTTAAATACCAGGAAGACTTTCTTTAACTCAAATATAAGCACTTGACATTCACATTCTTCCTTCAGCTTTGAAACTCTCTTTGCTAAGTTTGCAAGTTCCTGTCTGATAGCTGTGGGACACACAGGTGCCCGGAGGATATACACTGTTTAAAAGTTCTGAAGCTCTAAAAATGGACTAATCAATTAGAAGTAGCATAAAGATTAACTGGATATAACCTTCATGTCATGCAGCCTTCCTTGTTATTTTTTCCGTACATAAATTTTTCATTTTCTCAGTAGGACAGTAAACAAGCCTCTAGAGAAATTCACTCTCAACAAAAATCTACATTATTTTACCCGGTTTTGGAAGAAAGAAGAAAAAGTCTTATTTTCATGAGGAATACTGAGGTTCGTAGTTTGAGTTATGGAAAGTCTTTAGCATAGTCTTGAATGTGTTGAATAATGGTTCATGAAAGTTTTCCCCCATACATTTTCTGTAATGCTTAATATTTCACCATTTCATTTTTTAATGCTATTGGTATTCTGTGTTTCATTTTAGCAAGCCAAGAGACAGAGGGATAAATAACAAGATAGAATTGACACAGACGTTCAAGCAAGATGATTAAAGAACAGAGCAAAATAATTGGGTGGTAAAGCTGCATTTAAGACTAATAAAACAGGTCTGTTGTCAACACACCACAATTATCAGAGGCTTAATTATCATCAGGATTGCTGCTCTTTAGCTAGATTCTGAAAACAGATTTGCTTGGATAATATTTCCGAGTCTTGAACAAGAGATGATTTTGAATAAGTTTTCTCATCACTGACTCCTAATGTGATTTTCCACTCATCTTGTCTGAGGCTGCACTCATTCTCTCAAGATGTAATGTCATGGGAACGAAGTCATGGTGCCTACTGTGCCAGTTGCTCAGCTAAAACCATGAAAGATGAATTAAAAGGCAAGCTGGGAACTGAACCTCCTGGTTCTCTTGTCTTGACCTCCAGAGCTTCTTCTGCTCTGAAAGGAACCAGCACTCCAGTCTGATATTTCACATTCCCTAAAACTTTCCATATCTGTAAAGCAAAACTGAACCTTCATGAGGAGGGAGTGAATCCATCTGGCATTTATCAGAACGGAAGGGAAGGAGAAAGGGCTTCTGACATTGGGGATACAGTCTGTATGATGTCCAGAGACTCAGGCCATTGAATGGCAGGAGCAGGATGAGCTGCTCAGATTAGCAGCAAGCTTCCAGGAGATGAAGCAGAAAGAACATACAGAGCCGACATCACTTTTCTCTCCCCACCCTCAAAATCTTTGCAGATTTGAGTTACCTGTCTCTTCTCCTTGCTCCCATGAAGCCTCCACAGTGAGACAATGCTCCATCTAACAATGGTGTCTGACTGCAGTGCAGTCTCCAGCAGTGCAGTGTATGTTACAGCTCTGCAACATGAGTGCAATGTGGCTGTGCAGACTTTGAAAAAGGGAACTATTTCAGGTTCAGGTAGCAGGCTCCAAGTGCAAGCTGTTTTTATAAAGATGTCAAATGCGGGAGCAAACTGAACCTGAACTTTAATCTACAGAGTAGCAGCCTTTAGCCAGTGACCTTTCATACTGAAAAGTTTTCAGTCCCTTGAGTGCAAGAACAGGGATTCTGTTTTTGTGTTTGTTGTGGAAGAATTTGAAGTAAAATGACTGTACTGTTGGCCTGCACTGAGGCATAGAAGAACAGCAGGAGGTTTAAAAGCAATGGCAAGCAGCAAGCTGCTCCCAAAGCCAAGCTCTTCTGCAAAAGCATTCAGAGAAGTGGCAGTTCAAGTGCTAAAAATGGATAGTTAGAAAAAGATGAAGATATTCCACAGAAATATTTGTGTACGTTGCTACTTCTCTCTGCAGCTTTTCCTCACCTGCTATTGTTGTTCATTTGATTGCAAAGTATAGGAAATGCAGTTGCTGCATTATATGTACCAGTTTCTTGAAATTCTGGCTCATGGGAGTGCTCAGCAAGGAAGAAACAAGGCAACTCAGACAGGCATTCAAGCATGATTTGCCCTCTTTCCACACGAAGTTTTCCGTTCCGTGCCATGCTGTGCTGTGTTATGAATATGGTTATCATCAGCAGACTGCTAGTAGAGAGAAATGTAACGAGGATCAGTGCTAAGAGGGCAGCTGTGCTGCTGCCTGCTCTATGAATTCATGCCCACCTGGTGAGCTCCAGCATCTCAAAAATAAAAGGCAGACAGCTGTAGCAAGCCCAAGCCCCTGATGACCTGAAACTGTTGCATGACATCCACTCCCCTGTATCCCAATCTAACTGGACAGTCATCAGTAATATGATAACAGTGTTTTGTTTCTAGAAACATCTGTGTTGTTCTTTTTTTTCCCCCTCCCTGCCCAGCTAGGTGTATTGGTACAAGAGACAGCAATTGTAAGAACCCCCTGTGCAATTCTACACTTGAACTAATTGCAAAAAGTGCTCTAATCCAGTCCTGTGCTATCTGAACCACACAAATCTAAACCATCTTGAATCAGCAAGGTAGCAGGGACTTCCTAACAGCAGCAACAACAGCTTTCAGCAGACTGGGAATCCTTTGGTCCACCAGGGTAGCTTCACCTGTTCAGAAGGAACAGCTATGTAATGTAGCATTAGTCAAGCAGAGATTTCATCCTCCCTCTGTGCTTTAGATTAGATTTCTTTTAAATTTTACTAATATCCTACCCATCTGCTGTTTTCAGATGGACATCATTACACCTTTTCCGACAGGAGGCAGCAAAGGTGGCTCTAGCCAAGGAACCCAGGGGCATTTCTCCCTTCTCACTTCTATGGTTTCAAAGAGAAAACCACAGCTATGCCTGTCCTCACCCAATAACCCCTGAGAATGGAAAGCCTTTCAAACACAGAATAACTTGACAATGCCCACTATATATAGGAAGTGTGGATGCTAAGGCTGCATGCTGAAAACATCCAAGAGGGTTATGGAGCAAGGTCTTGTCTCTGATAGTGAAAAAATAAATTCCTTTCTGGCTCACTACCAGAGTTGCTTGGGGCCAGAAGGCACTTGTCCCTGTTGTGCTCTTCTGCTCTATCTAATTCTCACTTGTAACCTTTGTGAATCATCGTTACCAGTCTCAGTGAGGCCAGCAGCTTAGCAGGATTCAAAAAGTAATTAAACATTACGTAGATAATTAGACCATCCACAGCTTCTTAGATAGGTTAAATTTGTAATTAGGGATAGCTCTTTATGCTTTAAAACCCATTAAAACCAGCTTCCAGCTTCTGTCCATCTGATGGTGTGTGTTTATGGAGGCAAAGCAGGCAGGATGTTTGAAAGCTGAGGCCCTAGTTTGAAAACTAGTCCTTAATGGTTGAGCTTTTGTGCTTCACTCAGGCACTCCCAGCCTGGTTTTCATGGTGCTGTTCACAGCTTCTGGCTCCAAGATTTTTTATCAATAGTCCAGATGCTGCCTTGAAGCTGAAAGGGAAAAGTAACGAATATTTTAGACAGACTGTCCACAATAGGCCAGGTTCTGATCTTGGACTTACTTAGTGGAAATTATTTGGAGCCAGGTAACGGGGCTGGCTGGTTACATGGGGTAAGGTCTGGGACGACCCTGATATGGTGCAGCAGTGCAAAGTCTCTCTCCCACAACTGTCAGCAAAACATTTTCTCTGCAGGTCCACACTCCTTTGCCATCCTAATGGGCACATTCAGGCTGCATGAGTATTTCTTCATGGGAAAACAGCATTCAGTTTGTGCACTTAGAGGGTGTTGTTTGCTGCATTTACTGTGGAGGTGAACAGTTCACCAGAGCTTGCACGCTCACCCAAATTCATCCACATGGTATTACACGGATTCCTAAGAGCAATTCTTACTTTTTAATTGCATATGCACAACTCAAGCATTAGATGTTCTTCTGTAAGTCTGAGACTGAGTAGGGAAGTAACATTTTTTAAATTAATGGTGGGAAAGGTCAGAAAAAGTGATGCTTTTTTTCACAGACAGGATTCAGACTGACTATAAAACAGAAAAATGAAACTGTCTCTTTTTTCTCCTCCCTCGTCTGTGTGTGCTATAAACCTAAGGAAACTCTGAGTCTTACCGAAGTCCATGACTTTTGGTACTTTATCAAGAAAGAGAAATATGCAGATTTCTATAGAAAACAAACAGGGTTTTTGGTCACACCTGTGTGAATCCAGCTGTAACTCCTGAGATGTAAATAGCAGGATAACATCTTTCCACTGCCAAAATGATACCAGAAAGTGAGTTATGAGAACCTACTTGAGAGAAAAGTGATTTAAATAGAAGATTGTTTATGTCACCTTTCTCTTCCTCTCCACAATTTATTTGTGTGCCTGTGGATTTCAAATGCCCTGACGGAAGGAGAAGAGGCTGAATGACAGCTTGCGTGCAGACCCTCTGCAGAGACACATCCAGCCTGGCCAGTGAAATCTGTCTGTGTGGCACCTGTTAGTTAGACACAGCAGGACTGTCCATCATCCTTTGCAGTCGCTCTTCATTTCCATAGCGCACTGTGGTGCAGACAAAGGAGAAATTGCTCTCTAGCCATGAGACAGTGAATGAGAAATTTTTGTTCCCTGTTTAGGCTGTCAGACCACCATCCGGGATGATGTACATCAGCTGGAGAGGAAGAAGGGAATGAAGCTAGTTTCACTGGCAGCTGCCAAAGCTTACCCCTCACAACAAGCTCTCAAGCATTTATCTTTGCTTTATACCTTCTGAGATCCAAGGAAAATGTTGTTACAGAGCAGGCAGAAGTTTAAAGAGAAATATGCAGCATTTCATGTCATTGAAAAGGGGAAAAGCATCACCATGTGGCATAAAGAGAGGCTGTGGTAAAACAAAGAGTATACAGTGTTTATCCATTTTATCCGCTTGCGATCTGATGCCCTGATCACAAACGGAGAGACTGCAGCTTCAACTGCTGAACTGCAGCAAAATCTCCTTGGTAATGCTTGGATTGGCTGCTCAATCTTGAGGAGCAGAAGGAAAAAAGAGAATATCAAACACGTTGAAACAGAAGAAAACACACCAGTGTCCCTTTGGCTCTGAAAACTTGGACTAAATGTCACAATAATCCTAAGGAAATCTGGAAGTGAGACTACACAAGTTTTTATCTGGATATCTAGATGGGGAAAGATGCCAGAATTCCTCTTGGAGATCTGCACTTACATGGCTGTCCAAACAACCCCAAAATTTTGCCCATCCCACTGAGCAATTCTTTCTTGCATCTTACTCTGAGCTTCTCTGGCCTCTGTAGCTCACCCCACTGTACTGTCTCATGCTTATCCCTGATCATAACGGACTGTGCTTGCAGCTGCTGGGATGGGCACTCATGCCACTATTGTTTTGTCTTCAAAAATGGATAGCCAGCTATTTTTTCCTCTTTGTGATCTGTTGAAAAAAAGATGAAGAGCTGATGGCTGCTTGATCTGCTTTCTGAGGCTATTCAGTCCTTGTCTGAATATTAATGAAACTGACTGCTTGCCCTATCCACAAATGAAGCCATTAAGCCAGTATCCCTTACCGCTGTGCATTTTCTGAAATTCAACTGAGTACTGTGTTATAGGTCTAGACCCTTACTTAAGGTCTTACCATGTCTGTACAACCTGAATAAAGGGATGGAGATAGGATGGGAAGTAAAGATACTGTCTAGAATAGAATGGTAATCTATCCCGAATTCAAGACAAAGCACCTGTATTTTGAGACGCCCTCTTCTTGCTGTCTGTCTTCCATTCACTCTCATGACGTCTTTGTTAGGTGCATTATTAATAAGGGAAATAAAAATAAGCTTATCAGGGAAATAAAACAGTCCCATTTGTCAGGGGAACTGAAGCCCAGACCAACCTGTGAAATAAAAATAAACAATGTATGTGCCCTTCTACAGCTTTTTGTTTTTACCTGAAGCAATTGCTGGAAGGTGGCCTGCAATAGAAATACTAAGAGATCTGGCTGGCATCACCGAGAAAGAAAACTTTGATGGAGTATTTGTACCTCCACCTCTTAGCTAACACATATCTCGTGAGCAAAGACTCTGTTCAGTTATTTGAAGGAGATTTCATCTGTGTTACTGGGCACATTAACTGCATAGAAATTAGTGTTTTTCTATCAGAAAATCAAATGAACAAACTAAATGACCAAAACAAAATGCATTGCAGAAAGTGATCTTGCTACTGTTAAGCAGTGATTGTTAATTGAAACGTAGCAATTCTATAAATAATATATATGGAGGATAGCAAAAAGCAACAAAATGCAAAAAGCTCATGCAGAAAAATTGTTACTCTCTTCTGAGCTATTTATTCTGTGACTGCTAAATATGATGATGTGAAGCTTTCAAGTATGAAAGCAATTGTGCAGCAGAAGCTAAAATGCTATAAATACCCAGTCTGTGTGATTCTGATAGGAACTATCAAATTTTAACCAAAATCTTTTGAGAAGCTACTCCAGTTATCCTTACACATTCAAAGCATTGCTTGGGGGCTTTCTCCACAAAGGAACATGACTTGCATGATATTTTCCAAACATTAATGTTTGCATCTGCTGATTTTGATGTTCTTTCTTATTCTCTCTGAGACATAAAAATAGACTGGTGTGTTTCATTAGAATGTCCGTATGCCATTCATATTTATCTGTGGATTTCATGGCACATTGAAGCTATACCAGCTTTGTTCTTGTGGCTTGTATGGTCGCTAACATCCCCTGATCAAAATCCAAACTCACTTAGTGCCATTGGGCATGTTTGCTTGAGGAATCCAAACAATTGCATGAGTGATACCCTCATGAAGTCTTTCGAATTCTATAGATTAGAAATCCTGGCACACACTCAGGAGAGATGTCTGTTCTTAAAGGTTTTGTCCAAAGCTCTTTTAGGGTTCATTCCAGCTTGGATTTTAGGCTAACAACTGAGACAATAAACTGGCATATATTGCTGGAAAAAAAAGTAAAATAAAAGTGGAAAAACTACTCTGAGAAGTTCAAATGCTTTTAAATCTATAACTTCTTTCCAGTGGAACTTGCTGTTATGATTACAGACTCACATATGTGAAGTACAGCAAAGACAGGGTCATTCTCTCAAGGTATTGCAATCTGAAATCCACAAAGTAAGAGTGTGTTTGCACAGGATCTCTCAGAGGGCGGTCAGGCAGGTGCCAGGCATTTGTACTGTAGCTGGAGAACTGGGACCAGTCTGAACCAACACCAAACCAACGGAGTGTGGAACAAAAGAACAAAAATCCCTTTTTCCTCTCTGTCTCCCCCATACATACATAACAAGAAGCTAGGAGCAGCAGAACACAGATGAGAACAAAAACAAGATTATAGTCACTGAAGTCACTTAGTGTCACAGAACGAAAACCAAAACTGGCAAAATGGGACTTCTACAAGCATTGCAACAAACAAGTGGCAATTTAGAAGCTGTATTTGAATGAGGAGAAAACAACAATGACAGAATATTTAGTCAAATTGGCAGGTAACATTTGTGTACGTGCACTGGGTAATAGTTAGGGCATGTGAATGAGGAGTCACATCATACTTAATGAGGATTTTTTACTTTTTTTAAGTAGCTGTCCTTCAAAAATTGCCTAGGAAAAGTTTTGTCTGGTGAAAATGATTTTGCCTTATTTGTGCTCACTATCCATATGTTTACCAGGAGCACAAAGGGACATCTTTTGCTTTACAGTATCTTTCCAATGAGGAGATTAATGACTAACTGCATATGATTGATTTTATCTTCCCAGGTTACACAGGCATTTTGAGGACAGGCATGGCAGGCTGATCTCTATCAGCCTATTCTGTGACTCTGGGCACTCCCACAATCATGCATGGATAGCCAGCTGTAGCTCAGTTACAGCTCAATTAGATCTCACTGCTAATCTAAGCTTGGAAAACAGGTATCAGCTGTATCAACTTTAAATTGTGAGATATAATACAAAATAATTCTATTGTGTGCTGTCATACTGTCATATAAACTAATTAGCAGCCATACACAGATACATACACACACGTAGACAGCATAGCAAACACAGGAAAATTCACAGTATGTCATTTATGGATGTGAAAAATTGTTTCTGTCCTTGACCTAAGTGTACTTCACTTCTTCAACAGATGTCACCTAGTGCCTTCCTTTCTGTTATCTCATCTTGCTGTTTGCAAGATGCAGTTCTCTGCCCTTTTTGCCTCAGTTACGCTGTTTTTCAGAGTTGAATGATACCTGTACTTGTGACTTTTGCAGCTAGCATAATTCTGATACAGAGAAGAACAAGTGTTTGACATCTCTGTAGCACTTAATATCACCTCTGCTTTCAGTGGAAACGATGTGCTCTTGGGATGAGAAGCTGCTTAGCTTTGCTGTGGCAGTGTGCTTCTTTGTTTACAGATGCATCACTGAATTTTGTAGCTTGTGTGAATGTGATTCTCTGGGCATTCAATACATCAGTATATTCATTTAGCTAAAAAAAAAGTGGCAACGCCCTCTGCTAAGAGCTTGATTTAATAAGGATCACAGATAACCACATTCCCATGGTGAATCTGTATACAAATAAGAATATTTATACATATGTAAGTATATCTATTTGTTCCAAAGTACTAATGTTAATAAGTTATTTTGAAAAAACTGTAAAAATAATTCAAGCCCATAACCCACTAATGTCAGCTGTCATGAAAAGTTACTATTAAACTCAATAAAGATCTGAAGAAGTTTGTTTTCCTGTCTTATGCCAAAGATTTGGTGCAGAAGTCCTATTTGAACTTAATATATTTTACTTGACCACAATATGATCTGGTTGATTTACATCACCTGAGGATCTGGCCCTTTGCCTTTGCTAAAAGTAAGTAAAAAATTTGCACCAAGCTAATTAATTTTAGCTCCATTCTCTTTTCCCACCATGTCTGTGACAAGTCAGATGACAGCTTGCTACTTGCTGTGATTTATTCTGCACTCAAAGATATTAATCCTGTGAATAACTCTTGGGCTGGCCCCAGCATGCTGCATGGCAAGCATTTGCTTTTCAGAAGCAGACTAGAGTAGCTAGCCATTTAAATCTCATGGTGAGTGTAAATTACAAGCCCTCAGGAGACAGCTCACGCATGCTTTGTACAGACTTGTTTGGGCTGGATAGCCATCTTTCTGAGATGCTCCTCCATGCTGGGCAGATCGCAGCCTTAAGCTGTTAAATTTTCTACATCCTTCCTGGGTCTGCCCCTGAGAAGCCTGGGAGTAACAGGAGATTCGCTTTGAATCACAGAATCACAGAACGGCCTGGCTTGGAAGGGACTTCAAGGATCATGAAGCTCCAACCCCCTTCCACACACAGGGCCACCAACCTCCACATTTAATAGCAGCCCGGGCTGCCCAGGGCCCCATGCAACCTGGCCTTGAACACCTCCAGGAATGGACGGGGCATTCACAATCTCTCTGGGCAGCTGTTCCAGCACCTCACCACTCTCATAGTAAAGATCTTCCCCCTGACATCCAACCTCAATCTTCCCTCCGTTTCCCCTTGTCCTGCTGTTATCTACCCTTTCCAAGAGTTGATTCCCCTCTTGTTTGTAGGCTTCCCCATTACCTCTTTAGAGGTAATGTATCTCTGTGGTCTCCCTGCAGACACCCAGCCATTCAGTGCTTGCAGTGAGGAGGGAAAAGTACCACATTCAGTGGGCAGGAGTGGGCTGAAGCAGTCTAGGGCATAGCAGAGGATTTCTTGATCAAGAAACTGGATTTGTCTTGGAAGAGGAGCCAGAAATTACGGGTCTGTATGAAAGCAGAGTGCTGAAATCAGAGTGGCTGATGCTGAACAAGGGTACGCCTGTGAGTAAAGGGGGCTGAACAGAGTGAGGGACCAGCTGGACCAGGGCTGTAGCCAGGCAAGAGAATAGGCAGTAACCTGGAGGGGGAGATGGGTTTACTTTAATCTCCTCCTAAAGAAACTGGGATAGTGCTAATGCAAACTTGCTATCCTTTATTAAAGTGAGAATGAAAGAGTGGTACTGAAGAGACCTGGTGTGCACCTCTGGGAAAGCAGGCTCTTCATTTTTCCTGCTACAGAAAGAACAGAAACGAAAGGAAAAACACTCAAGAAAGCTGTTTGTCAGACTGGTACTCTGTGCAGGTGTAAATGACCGTGTAACAGCTTGTAACTGAGGCACTAGCTCAGAAAGGTCACTGATTTATTGGAAGAACATGTCATTTTCCATTCAAATGAATTACATCATTCTGTTTTTCTTACTTGGGTCAGTAAAAAGCTGTTTTGCATGTTATTTTTTGTTTGTTTGCTTTGTGTTTCTTTTAACCTATATTCTGTCCAAACAGTTTCTTTTCTATTTCTTGCACTGACTTTAGCTCAGTGTTTGGATTTGACTTTTTGTTTCAGCTGGAAATACAAAAAAAAAAAAAAAAAAAAAAAGCTGAAATGAGATGAGGTTTGCTCTCTCTGTATGCACACCCTGGGACACAATAGTTTTACGCACAGGATGCTCTGCCTCAGGAGGGCAGGTCACGCACCCTAGACTTGGCAGCATTAGTTGCAGGGGACATTTTAAGGAAAAGGAAGTCACAGTCTCAAGCTTTGCATCAGGAAAGAATCTCCCATCCTGAGGAAGAAAGATTAGCTTAAGTGTATGTGCAATTGCTCAGGAACAACTTCCCAAATTACAATGCATGAAAACTTCCCAGTTTAGTACAATATGGCAGTGACAGGACACAACTGCATGCAGATTAAAGCTCACATTCATTATTGTTAATAAGTAGTCTAATTTTAGAAAGAAAAAATAAAAGATTTCTACATGAACCAAAAGCACAGCAGTGTTAAAATACAAAGAGTAGAAATTTGAATAATAAAGGTCATATCTGTGTATGTCTCAGGAATAATAACACACTATAATGACAATATGTGATTAACCATGCTAGAGTTCTTTGCTGACAGGGCTGGCAACTAAGCACATTTTCTTAATGTCTTCTTTGGATAAACACACATACAAAAAAATGCATAACTGCAAACCATATACACTCAACCACATTTTACAATGAAATTTGAGGAAACTTTGATTCTGGCAATAGTGGTGGACCCTGGTAGAAAACAATTAGAGAACTAACACATCTGAATGTGAAAGTTCCTAATAAGATGGAAAATGCTGAGAAAAAAACTGACCCAGAAGAAGTTAAAAATGTGAAAATAAATGCAGTAGCTAACTATAAGCAAGTTCCACAGGTAAGGAAATTCCTGCTCAACAAGGAAGGAATACTGCCCAGTGTCAGAGGAAACAACTGTTCTTTATATTTTAGTCCAGAAATATATTGAGTCTTATAATCTGGAGATCAATGATTAGCCTATTCTTCCCTGTGGCCAAATCTGTCCATCAAAAGAGATCATTTATTTAGGTTAATTAGAAACATACTGAAAAAAAGAGAGATTAAGGCAAACTGTATGCTGAATAAAAGCTCTGCAGCAAGATATCCTTCTATTTATGTAAATCTGGTGATGGAATCATCGCTTCCTGGAGATGCAAACCTTCAGGGAAGAGCTGAACTTAGGGAGTGGTCAGGCACAGAAGGTCATTCAAAGGGTGTGAGCACTGGCCACAGAAGCAAGTAAATAGACCATTTTTCTAATGACTTACTTGGTTTCCAGCGTAGTTGTTACACTGCAGAGAGCTAGCATAGCCCTCCTTACATTTTCACCCCTTGTCTATAAAACATAAGCAACAATCATAATGAGTCTGTCTTCCCACATTTTTACTGCATTGCCAATTCAGGTAATAATCATTGCCAGGCAGTCTCTTACATACATTTGTAGAGTATGTGGCACAAAGGGTCTCCAGTCTTGGCCAGACACACCTTAGCATAAATAAAAATATTAGATTTGTAAAGATGCTCTTTCAGGTTTGTTCAGATAAACAGTACGAAAACAAGTCCCAGAGGTAATTAAAGGTAATTAAGGTATCTTAGTTTCATCTGGGATGGAATTGTTTTAAATTTCAGAGTGTCTGGTTTGATGCTATGCTTTGGTTCTAGGGGAAAAACAATGTTGATTACACATCAGTGTTAGTTGTCTGCTAAGCATAACCAGCCAGTGCCAGTGTCAGTTCCTCCTTTAAGAAAGATGAAAAAATGTCCACCAAAGTCAGAACATATAGAAAAGAGAGAAGCTTATAAGTTAGGAGAAGAAGAAGAAGAAAACGGAGCGGGGCCATCACAAAAGTGGGAGGATGGGGAAACTAACCCAACTAACACTGTGTGAACTGTGAATTTTGCAAAAATATTACAGCCATTGGCCAGGTGAACACCATGCCACCTGGCTGCTCTCGTGTTGGGTTGGTAGAGCCAGTAGCTTGTATTTTGTGGGCAGTGAAGCCAAGCAGCTAGGATATCTTCCCTAGGGAAAGTGGAACTGAAAAAGCAGTTACAAAAGGGACTTTTACCTTCTAGTGGCAACGCTTGTGAGCCACGAAGGAAAGAAATCCCTTCAAGGAAGACCTAGTATTTAACCCAGGCAAATAGACTACCATGGAGAAAGGTATCCAGTGGGGACATGAGGGAACTAGCTGTGGCAGAGATAATATATGGAATTAAACTGGATGATAATACCAACTTCCAAGATCCAGATGACATGATACGTACGTGACACATATAGCAGAGAGTTGTATGAAATGCACTATCATTGTATGCCAGAACCCTGGCAGGAATAAACTGGAAAGAGGATGAAAGACCAGCACCGGATGAAGTGCCTACCCTACTTTGAAAATATGAATACAGTCTCTCATCCTCCCTTCAGGCCTGTGTCTCAGCTCTGGAGAAATTGGTTCAATGGCTCAAATAAAAAGAAACTGGCTCACTGGCTCCTCCATCTGTACAAACTGGTATTTCATCCATTAGAAGTGTATGTTCCTCTGCTCAAAAGGTAAGATATAGTGTGTTCACACACGTACTATCCTATGGTTTTACCTGCAAAATCATGGAAAGTATGTGAGGAAGTGGGATGGAAAACCCACCTTGGCTCTACAGGCTGGGATATATGAGTTGCAAAGGGAAAACAATCATAAAAGAGGGTCCTTTCGAGAAAATGGCAGCTCCAGTTTCCAGCAGAAAATTCTCCAGACAGAGAGGATGGTCCAACCTTATCTTTAAGGTTGACAATGAACCTATTAGTTCTCATACATGAGAGATGAGTAAAATACAATATCCGGAACTAAAGGGGTGTTGCCTCTAGACAAGTGGAGGAAAGGGAGAATTGGGTTTGTTGGACTGTGTGGATTCAGTGGCCTGACACATCAGGACCACAGAAATATGATGCTGTGGGGGACACCAGTGCACAGTGTACTCTAATACCTTCAAGTCATATAGGGGTAATATCGTTTGTATTTCAAGACCAATGGGGGACCCAAGGGATAACTGTATTGGAGGCTGAAGTGAACCTAACAGGAAATGAGTGACAAAAGCAGCCCACTGTGACTGGCCGAGAGGCTCTGTGCATCCTTGGTATAAGTTATTTCAGGAGAGAGTATTTCAAGGACCTCTGTGGTATCAGTGGGATTTTGGAATAGGTGCCTTGGACATAGAGAACATTCGGCAGCTGTCTACCTTGCCTGAACTCTCAGAGGATCCTTCTGTTCTGGGGTTAATAAGAGCAGAATAGCAGATGCCAATCACTACTACAAATTGAACAGGAGATAGTTCATCCAGTAGCCCTTGGCAGGACAAGTTGTAAAAAACATGCTGGGCAAGACAGTTTGGTTTTTCCTACTTGAGACAAAGGCAAGTCTATTTGTGGGTTTGCTTTTGTGCAGAGATGTGGGTGCATATGGTGGGTAATAGAGAAGGATGGGGTTGTCTGTTGCATCCCTCAAGGCTATTGTATAATGTTACATTACTACATAATACTGCATGTCATTGTTATGGCTGTTATATGTCCTGTTAACAGTAGTGCAGTAAGAAATACCCAGGCTAAAGAAGGAGAAACTCCAATGGACCAAGAACTAGCTTCTGCATGCAGTAACCCAACACTGCAAATCATCCTTCCTGCAATGAAGGACTGTTATGACAGATGAACTATGGAAGGTTATAAACTATGGAAATGATATGTGTGTGCACATATATAAAAAAGTGGGATAGGTGATGGTAATTGGATGGTTAGGATGTGTAGAAACTATGAGACCTGATCATGATGTAAATAATATGGAATAAGGAGTGGATACTGTCTTACTTTTGGCTGGAACAGAATTGTTTTTCTTCAGAGTGTCTCATATAATGCTATGTTTTGGTTCTAGGAGAAAAACAATACTGATAACACATTGATGTTTACAGTTACTGCTAAGCAGCACTGTACACAGCCAAGGCCATTCACAGAGAAGGGCCCAACAAGCTGGGAGGGACCAGAATTAGGACAGTTGACTTAAACTGGCCAAAGGGATATTCCATGCCATATGATATCAAGAGGACAGAGTTTTGAAGAGAGTAGGAATTCATCTCATTCTCTTCTACTGTTAAGGGTCTAGCTGGGCACTGATCTACAACTGGTGTGTGATCGCTTGTGCATCACCTGTTACATACATTTATATAAATACTGTTAAATACTATGTAGCCATAATTATTATCATCTTCCTTTTGTCTATCTTAGGAAGTAGTTTTGTCTCAACCCACAGGTTCAACCTTATTTTGAATTTTCTCCCACATCGCACTGGGAAATGTGGAGTGAGTGAATGACTGCGTGGTGCTCTGCTACCAGCCGGGTTAAACCACAGCACAAGGTCAGGAATAATTTCTTCTTCTACTGGGTAAATGATGGTTTTTTTTTCAGTATAGGTTTAAAATTCAAAATTTTTCATACAGTTTCCCTTTCATTGTAAAAATTGTCTTTTCTTTCTGCATAATTAGAAAAAGTTAAGACAAGCACTTTTAAGATGGAAGGTATACATTTTATCCTTGCAACAGAGCCAGTGGCTATTAAGGTTGACTGATTAAAGAAGCTATAGCTGTCAATGATAAATTGCTTCAGATGCAAGATAAGACAAAGGCACTTCCAAAGAAATCTTTCATGTCATGGAAGAGGAAGCAAATTTGGGAGTGGAAATTAAGGATTGTTATTGGATGCTCTTTACAACCAATGGTACAGGAAGTTCATTAACTGTTTTACATCTGTTCTTAGTTAAACAGCTGGTTATGATGGGAAATAGATACACAGGACTTTGGCTCAAAATATTAAAAAAGGAAGTATTGTTACTACTGAGAATGATGTCATAGAATGCTACTACCTTCAATGACTGCATGACATCAAAAAGAGAAAAACAAAAGCAGCTGCCAAATGCTATACATATATTTCTTGACAAATCATTACAAATATGCTTTCTATTACGTCAGATTTGGAAGAAAAATATCTTTCACTTTAAAAAAAATCAGAAATTGAATTTAAGCTAGCCTGTAATTTTGAATGGGAAGTGAGAACAATTCAAGGATGTGATGATGGCACTGCGGGTTATAAGAAATTTTTTTAAAATCCTGTAATTCAATGTAAAAATTCTGAATCTGTGCTGGACTGCGTAACAAATGCTTTGGAGAGATAAACGAGGAGGGGTAAAAAAAATCATAGCTTGGTGACTATTTCTTACAACATCAAGCATCAGTCATTTTCTCAGGAGAAACACGTAGGAAATAGAAGCTTTTTTATTAGTTTCTCCTTTGACCTGTAATTTGGCATTATCTCCCCTAAATGATCATATAGATCAGAATCATAGAATCACTGAATCATAGAATCGCTCAGGTTGGAAAAGACCTTAAAGATCATCAAGTCCAACCACAACCTAATTATACTACCCTAACTCTAACAACCCTCTCCTAAATCACGTCCCTGAGCACCACATCCAAATGGTTTTTAAACACATCCAGGGATGGTGACTCAACCACCTCCCTGGGGAGCCTATTCCTACAACCCTTTCTGTAAAGAAGTGTTTCCTGATACCCAACCTAAAGTTACCCTGGTACAACTTGAGGCCATTTCCCCTCATCCTGTCACTTGTCAGAAGTGAGAAGAGACCAACCCCTCTCTGCTGTAAGCACCTTTCAGGTATTGGAAGAGAGCAATAAGGTCTCCCCTCAGCCTCCTTTTCCCCGGACTAAACAGCTCCAGTTCCTTCAGTAACTCTTTGTAGGGCACATCCTCCCAGCCCTTGGTTCAGAAGGGATCTTTGGAAATACAACTGCCTATCCAAAGCAGGGTCAACCTTGATAAGATTGCTAAGTGTATTGTGGGTATGAATGCTATAAATCTGGGGCATTTGTGCCAGTATTTCTGTGGAAAAATATATCCAACCAACCAAACTCGTGCCTATATATCAATTTAATCATATTTGCATATGGTGTCTTGACAAAATTAATGAAGGAATAAAAAAAAAAAACAATAGTAGAAAATAATTCTTTTGCTTAGTACATAGTCAGACACTGCATCTGTGTTAATAAATACTTTGACTGGCTTTGTAGCTATACATTTTTTGCTGTAAATGAAAACAGTTATGCATGCAGTCAACTACTGATCAGTGCTGATTTTCTAAATCCTGCTATTTACCTCAGTATGTCCACATCCTTTTTTAACAACTTTCTTTTATCTTCTTTGTTGCGATTGAGGCTGCTGTTTGGCAGCATTTTCATGAGGAAAAAAGTGTAACGCTCATTTTATCATCTCCTTCAAGCTGCTCACTGTAAGCAACAGTGGGTTAGGAGCCCTAGTTAAGGCTTTCACTGGTAAAAATGAAATACTTTCTCAAGCATTTTGGTGTAGTTTCCCTTGCAAGCAGCCTAGAGAAATGCAGCTACATTAAGTGCCATGTCGAACTAATAAAAGCTAAGCATTTTCTATAAAACTTATCTGATTTATGAATACGTCGCTGAATTTTTAACTTCATTAAAGATTGTGGTAAAGAGAAGTCATTCAGTAAATCAGAATAGCAACAAGATCTGAATGGGAACATTTTGGCTCTGAAATGTTTTTGGTTTTAATGAGGTTAGAGCTTGATTTTTATTTATTTATTTATTTATTTTACTGTAGCTAATGTTGCACTTTATTAATCAAAATCAAAATTCATTTTATTTGGACGATGTACAAGCTGTAGAATTTAAAACGATACAATGCTGCTTTATCAGAACACTTGTAATAAAATACGTTACTGATCTTCTTCATAAATACATAGCAGCTAATGTAAAGTATCTGCAAGAATTAATTTGCTAGGTTGCTGTCATTTTTGAACCAACTGCCTGTTTGAGAAAATGATCTCCTTCTTTAGCTGGCTAATGACAGTTGCCAAGTAGTCTAGCACACTCTGGTAAGACATTGCTCAGACAGCACCATCATTTCTGTAGCAATTAGAAGTGGAGCAGAGCAGTAACAGGAATCCTAACATGATCAATCTCTATGAAAAATGTTTTCTATTTATATAGTTTTTTTTTAGTTCTAGAGAAGATCGAAGGATGTCCTGTACATTCAGCTTGTTTCCAACTGTTGCCCAGACAGAATGAAAGCCAAAAAAATCCATCCCTGTTAAGTTTCACAAGTTCCTCAAATACAATCATATGGGAGACGGATAGCATACACACCTTGTGATGAACAGTGGGCTGTATTTTCAAAGTAGCAGGAAAGAGCAATAATCTTCTGATTAAAAATCTTTTCCTCCCTTCCTCCCTTCTTCCCTTCCTTTCTTTCTTCCTCCCTTCTTCCCTTCCTTTCTTTCTTCCTTCCCTCCTCTGCCTCCCTCCTCTCCCTCCTCTCCCTTCTAAATGCTGAGCTGTAATATGTTTCAGGCGACAGCTTCTTGCTATGGCTTGGGAGTTTGAGGCACTACTACAGGATCTGCTGTAATAACAGTAGTGACCTGTGTCAGTGGAGTCTTAAGGCCGAGAGATGGATCCTATTCTCTATTCCTCTCTGAGTATGCCTACAAACAGGCTGATCAAAAATTGCTGCTGGGGCAAAGATTTCCATTGCTAGGCTGCTGGCAACTGCTGTCCCCATACGTGCAATAACCACAAGACATTGAGAAGCCATGAATGAGTCACGGATGAAGCAGTGTTGCCACTAGTAAATAGTTGAAGGATGTGGTGGTGATTATCTAATTTTTATTCTGTCTTCTTACCCATGAAGAATAAGCTGATTAATCACTTAATTCACCATAATGTTTCCTTATGTGTTTTCACATATAAAAATCTTTAATCTGCCCTCATGCACTCTCCGTCACCATTTTTTTCTTCCATCCTCAATGGAGTTTGTTCTGATTTTTAAGGGAGAAGCCAGGTAGTCTCCAGACATCCTCCTACTCTTGCTCTAATGTAGGCTGTAAGACTATTTTCTTTCTGCCTGTGAAGTAAACACCATTGCCTTATTACTCCAAAGGTAAAGGAGAGAAACTAAGCTAAGTAAAACTCTGATTTCTTCAGCAGTCTGGTGAACCTGCACATGACTACAGGAAATAAAGTTCTATGTGATCAACATGGTTTTTTTTGTTGGTTTTTTTTTGTTGTTCTAATGAATCTCCTACATATCAGCTGTGTCAAGAAAGTAAATCTCACTATTTCAGCTGAATGTTCTGCTGTGAACCAAGAAAACCGTACTTATGATGAATATCAACTTTGTACAAATGCCTCAGTAATTAATATATTGCAGGATTTTATTTGAAGTTTGATGAAAGGTGCTAAAAATATCTAGGTTGCTCTGAAAGTAATGCCTCCTATTTACCTGTAGAAACTGCAATGGATACAAAGAGCACAAGAACACAGTTTGGTAGAGCATATTCTCAGCTACAAAACACTATTTTTCATCACAGTCATTATAATTAGCTATGCTTTTTTTTTTTTTTTTTTTTTTTTTTTTTTTT
>NW_024962285.1:2688477-2767796 GCF_019238085.1 Lagopus leucura | reverse complement strand
TCTGCTCACATCCACTGTTTGGTCTCCATTAATGTTCAGCAAGCATCAGTAGATGTCCCTGGGTGTCATTTTTTTCCTCATCGAGGAATTCAGTTCCACACCTTTACTTTGTATGTACTTCCATGTCAGATGCCATTTTGACAGAGTTCCCCTCTGCTGCCCCGTCTGTCATATGGCAACAAAATGCAATATTGGAGGGAAGGCTGAGCCTCTTCTGCCATACCACCACCATCTGCCTTAGATGTTGTGAGCCAACATAATAAAATAGAAGGCATTACTTTCAGGGCAGCCCAAATACTTCTATATTTCGTATAGCCCAAAGCACTTTGGAGAATGACTTCCCTTATTTCTTTGTATCTAGACATTTTTACTGTGCCCTTTTGACAGCTCAGTTCTTCAGAAATCCAAAAAAATAGTGTTATATATAACAATTATATAACAGTTTTTCAGCTGGTGATGGTTTTGGTATTTCATTTCACTCGTAACTGCACCAAAGTGGTGAGCATACAGGGTCTTATAGCTCTCAAAATTTCCACCTGGAGGAGCTGACAGTTGGCAATTAGCTATTCACACAAAGAATCAGGCCTCGTTTGTGCAATATATACCAATGTAGCCTTTTTTTCTATCGTTTCGTGAGTACTGTATAAAAAGTAGGATGGACATGCTGTAATGAGACAAGGAAATATAGTCCACAAGAACAGGAAAGCTCCAACACATTTCAAAGACAGGTGGAAATTCTAATCCTACACTATTCAATATCTCTGAAAATATCCTTCACTCGTTACAGCAGTGGAGCTTCCTTTCTCTCAGATTAAAGAAAAGGTTTTATGTTGCCCAGGTAAAAAGAACTATAGTGATGCCTTCCTAATCAGAGATAAATATCAGGTACTTCTGATCTGCTACATTGTCAGCTAAGTAATGACTCATTTTCTGCATTGTTCTCAGTATGTGAAAGACAGCAGGAGAGAAAACCTTATCCACAGGCTCCCATTACTCTCAGACATTTCCTTCAATCAGTGGCGAGCGTTATGAAACACAGTTAGTGCATTCACAAATTAAAAGCAGAAACACAGTCAGCAATTACAACTGCTGTTGATACACCTACCTGATTGCTTGTAGCATTTCATAGAATCATAGAATCTTTTGAGTTGGAAGGGACCTTTAAAGGTCATATAGTCCAACCCCCTTGCAATGAACGGGGATCCTGATCTACAGCTTGATCAGGATACTCATAGCCTGGTCCAGACTGACCTCATATATCTCCAAGGACAGGGCATCCACCAACTCTCTGAGCAACCTGTGCCAGTGCCTCAATACCCTTACTTAAAAAAATGTCTTATATCCAACCTAAATCTCCCCTCTTTTAGTTTGAAACCACATGTTTCGAACTGGAAATAGACACCCACCAGGGATGGCTCAGGAAGTAATCCACCATGCATTTCTGGAACCTCCTGGATTGCCTACAGCTTGCCATGCTTATTTTGCAGCTGATTTCAGAAAGGTTGAAGTCCCCCAGTAGGACCAGTGCCTGCAGTCATAATGTATCCTATAGCTGGAGGAAGAAGGCTTCATCAACAGGATCCACTTGATTAAGTGACCTGTACAGAAGACACAAACCACAAGGCTCCTGTTTTTGCTTTCGACTTTGTCACCCATAAGCTTTCAACTTGCTCGTGTTCATTCCTCACATTCAACTCTTCACACCTCATTCCTTATTTCACAGAATCACAGGATCACAGAATCACAGAATGGCTAGGGTTGAAAAAGAGCTCAAGGATCATGAATCTCCAAGCCCTCTGCCACATGCAGGGCCACCAACCTCCCCATTTAATACTAATTTGATGTAGTGGACAGTGCCTCCTCCCCTCCTTCTTTGCGTGTAGCCTGAGCAGCTTGTAGCCATCAATAGCCACATTCCAGTCATGGGAATCATCCCATCAGGTTTCAGTGATGGCAACTGCATTGTGTTTTTCTAGTAGCGTGGTAGCTTTCAACAATTCCTGCTTGTTACCTAAGCTGCATGTTTTGGTGTAGAGGCACTTCAGTTGGGCAGCTGCTCTTGACAGTTTCTTGGAGGATAGCTTCTTAATTCCTTTGAAGTGTTTTCATTTAGCCTCCCCATTACCTGCATCATCATGTGATGCAGGAGGCTAGGGGCCGTGCTAGCATCTTGTCCCTCTAAAATTGCTATGCCATCCCACACCTTATCATGGGTAGGCTCACTAGCACCCCTTCTTCTTCAAACCTAGTTTAAAGCCCTGTCAATGAGGCCAGACAGCTCCTGAGGGAGAATTCTTTTCCTGCCATAACCCAAGTAGGCACCATCTGCAGCCATTAGGCCAAGTGTAGAGTAAACTGCTCTATGGGAGAATAGGCCAGAAGTGCTGTGGTGGCACTGGCCTTTCAGCCATGGGTTTATCAGATGGTTTTTCGTGCTCCTCTCAGTATCCCTCCCTGCCACTGAAGTGACAGAAAATACCAGCTGTACTCCTGTACTGTCCATTAACTGCCCGAGTCCCCTGAAGACCCTTTTGATAGTCCTCAAGCTTCTCTCAGAGGCAGACCCAGACTAGGGAGTCTCTTAATAATGTTCCTTATGTGGGCCCCGGAGAGTCATGTTTCCTTACGGGTAGGGTCTGGCTGACACGTGGGGCACTTTGTTCCTCTCAGGAGGGAAAGGAAGGATGATTATCCTTCTTTCCTTTTTGGTGGAGGTAATCTTTAGGTGTGAAGCCATCCTTGGCATAGAAAACCTCCTGGGTAGATCTTCCATCACATCCTCATTTTCCTGTCCCTTGAGTTCCAAAGACTCAAACCTGTTGTGTAAAGGCATCTGAGAAGGTAGATAGGTAGGGAGGAAGTTTTCCTGTGATGCTGAGCACAGACCTATTTCCATTCCTCCCGATCTCTTAGGCCCCCTCTCTCTGCCTGACTGTGACAGGGCTGGGAGTCCACCACTGTTTGGGGTGTATCATTCTGGTGCCTCTCTTGTAGGTATGGCAGGGAGTTACTGCACCAGCCTATCTCCTACTCATGCTCCTTGATGGTCCTTAATCTCTCCACCTCCTCCTTGAGCTCTGCCACCATGCTGAGCAGATCACTCACCTGCTCACACCTCTCACAGGTGGCTTCTTTATCATCCTGGGGGGGAAGCAGCAGGCTTATGTACTCCCTGCAGTGAGAGACCTCTACAGCTACATTTCTGGGCAGACTCTCAGTCTGGATAGCCACATTCTTTTTGGCAAGAGCTGCCTGGTGGAGGTTGTTGCTAGATTTATTGTCTGGAAGGGTGACAATTGGTGAGCCAGCATCCCAGGTAGGGAGGGACAGTCTGTCTTCACTGTTCACTCTGCCTTTGTGAACCACCACACTTTACCAGTCTGCCACGCTCTGCTTTCTGTGTTAGTGATGTTCCTGGGAGCTGCACTTCCAAGGGACCACTGCTGTAATTGCAGGGTGTGACACCTCTGCTCCTGGTCCTGCTCCTGCTGTGTCAGAGCCACTGCCACGTGGATGGCGATGGCACCCAGTAGTTCACTGCTGACAGGACTTTGGTTGCTCTGCTGAGGCAATTCCTTGCTTCACTGAGGGATGTGACCACATCAGAGCTGTCCTGCTGCAGTCAGCTACAGAGCTAACTGGTCACAGACCAAGGCTAGGTGGCCTTGATTGGTGTGATAATACAGTAGAGATATGTAACTAGTAGGTTTACAGGTCAGTTTAGTGCCTGAAAAAAATTTTTCTTTTCCTTTTATGTACTAGAACAAAGTGCAACTTTTGCCAGCATAGGCAGGATAGATGTTTTCACCATTCTTTTGGTAAGCCCTGCGTCACCTGCTCTGAATGACTTTCAGCCATACCCCGATACTAGCTCACATACATCCCAACTCATACTCATTCAACTCAGAAGTAACACAGGCCAGATCTTCCCTATCTGGGAGCAGGGATACCTAGGGACCTGCTACCTCTGCTGACTTTAACACTTGGAAAAGTCAAGAAAGAGATTTACTAGGCTGCTGCTATCAGACAAGTTACTTATGGAGCAGTTCTACCCATAAAATAGAAACCTGAAAGTGCTTAAAGGCAGAATTTCAGCACCTGGACAGGAGATGAGATTTAGGACTGAAATTCAGGAGTGTAAGATGAAAACAAATCTCTCTGTTGCATAAGAATGAAGTAGTGGATGTGACTTGTAGGGATTCTTAAAAATGTGTCATCTTCATAAAGATCTTCCTATCCTATGTGTGTTTCTTCTAAAAGACAAGAGCTAAATCTTCGAGAACTGTCTCATATTTGCCAGTAAATGCTGAGACTTTAAATTACAATTTCACTTACATCAAATCATGGGTATTCAATGTTTTGGCTTGCCTGGACCTCACTGAGTGAAAAGGAATTGGCTTGGGCAGCATATAAAATGTATGATATATTTAATGTATATAAGAAAAAGCCCTTATTTAATTTTTTATTTTTAAAAATATTTTTATTAAAACATAATAAGAGAGAACAACAAAACCATGAAACTAGTGGAATATTTGACCTTGTTCTTGTGAAACTGATCATTAGTCAGGTTCGGGTCAAATGGTTGCAATTCTCAGTGAGTTCTCAGGGTGTCTGTCAGATTTTGGATCAAATTTTACTCTTCCTGTGCTTCATCCCTAACAATATTTGTTCACAAATGTATATGCTGGCAAAATGAGATGATGTGATTTGTGAAGTGGGGGATATTTTTCTCTGTTAAGATAGGACTTATAAAAGTGACGACGAAATTTTCGAGTTGAATACCTGATTGCAACTGTACACACATTTCATTTGAAAATTTGCAAGTAGTGCATTCATGTTGACTGAAAATAAGATCTCAAAAAAATTAATGATTTTTTCAGCAGTCTTGAAAGCGACTCTCAAGTTCCTTTATCAGAATGGAAAACGCAGCTGTGTATTTTATGCTGTTCACATGACTGTGTTTAGGCAATGTATCAAAATGCATGAAATTATTTGCCATCACTTGAGTTAGCACTGCACTGCACCCTCCTTGTGTCCTGGTTTCAGCCCAGGCAGAGCCAATCACACACTAGTGTTTGGTTGTTGCTCTCTGATGGGTATGTGCCCAGGGCTGGGATGTTATTCTCTGTTGGAATGGGCTGCCATCACAATGGTGTAGGACAGGAGGTGGCCACACAATAGGCTGTGCCAGGCACATGCAGCCTGTGGGCTGTGGGTTGGATATGGTTCCACTCTTCACCTAGTACAGCATCTGGCAAGCCATGTTCCTGTCTGATGACCTTCCTAGACCTACTTGATCCTTTTACCCTTTGCCTTTGAGATAGGGGTGGATGTCCTGTCATCTCCCAAATTACAATATCTGATTTCAGTGTTTTATTTTATTTCAACTCCTGGCACTGAGAACTACTTATCACTTGGATGTTAGTAACCTGGTATGTTGTTCTGCAGTCACATTGCATTATGTCCCCTGGTAGTAATGCATATTCTGTAAAAGATTAATTTGTGCCATGGTGTGATCTATTTCAGAGATTCACAGCTAACTAAACATACTGCTGAATCCAGCCCAGCAAATTATGAAGAGTTTAAAATTAACTGCAAGATCTTGTCTATGCTGCTAAAAACTCTGTTTTATCCTGCAGAACAAGTCATTTAGAAAAGAAATGCTCATTTCTTAGCCACTGTGTATCTGATCTTTTATATACCACCAGCTGAAATATGTTTGGTTGGCAAGGAAATGCATGATGATTATTTATGCGGAGAGATCCATTTGTTTTCATTTATAGCAGCAAACAATTATTCAGATAGCCAATAGTGGGAGCAAGAAAATTTCCACCCCCATAGCTTTTGTCTCTACCTGAGAAGAAACACAAAGCAATTTTGATAATGCATGATGTGTCTACAGAAGTAATGTCCCCATCCCTGGCTTTAAATGAAGACTTGAAATTAAATAATTTACGGGGAAAGTATTAGAAAAGAAAAAAAGAAGCAGTCAATGAAGTTGTGCATTCATTTACTTTGTAAACACCCACAGTGGTCAGGATTTATTTTGAGTGATCTTCCTAGCATCTTTGATACTTCAGGATTGAGCTCTGAAGTTGCCCAAGGAGGCTGTGGATGCCCCATCCCTGCAGGCATTCAAGGCCAGGCTGGATGTGGCTCTGGGCAGCCCGGGCTGCTGGTTGGTGACCCTGCACACAGCAGGGGGTTGGAACTAGAGGAGCACTGTGCTCCTTTGCAACTCAGGCCTTTCCACGATTCTGTGATTCTATGAAAATACCAACCTACATCCAAGAAGAGATGTGAAAGACTGTATTTCAGAGAAGAAAAATAAAACCTTTCGGTTTTGAAATTTAGTATTTTTTTCATGTTTGATGAAATAATCATATCAAAATGAATTAAATACCATGTTGTATTAAACTAAATATCATACCACAACATCAGTGTTATTAAGCCAGCTACTCAAAATCATTTTAATAATTATTTTTGCAGTACACATTCTATTAACAGTTTCCTTGGAAAAATCCAAATAATAAATGTTTGTTCTGAAAAATGTGCATTTAAAACCATTTTTCTTCTAATCCTGTTTGTATATACTGTTAAGAACAGAAGAGGCTAGGTATGGGCAGGAAACTCATTAGTAATGAGATATGATCAAAATCAAGACTTATTGGAAATGATGCAAAACTTCAGGAAGCCATCTTTAGTGTGTGCAAATTAAGGTCTGCTGTTGTAATGAACTGACAGGATTGTACCAAGCAGCGGAAAAGCAGAGGCAGAACTCTGGATAGCTCATTCTTACTCTCATTATAACGTGTCCTGAGGCCTGGAGCAAGGCTTTTTTTTTCCCTCTCCTGACCATAATGAGCTTTGTAGATTTGTACAGTAGTGAAAGTGTTTCAAATTGATTTGACTGCTGGTGTTATAAAAGTTATAGATCAAAGAAATCAACATCCACCCAAAATGGGGTTAAAATGTCTTTTCAAAATGGCATAGACTGAGAAGTATAGCCCCCATCAGGCCCATTGATCCCATCATTTTTATTCTAGCTAGCAGTAAATCATTCACAAAACTACCAGATGGTGCTGGATGAATTTTAGAATAATTATTTTGAGAAACATTCTGAGTCCTGTTTTAATTTCAGTCTCATTCCACAGTGTTTTTATGTTACTCCTTCCTTCACAGTCATGGGTACCCTCCCATGCTAATTTGTAAAATGAATTTTACTGAATACCACCTAATCTTATTGCCATAGTTACAACCAAGAAATCAAAGATTGCTACACTGAGCTGAAAATAGCTGACTTGATACAAGGAAGGGGACTAATTCTTATGCAAATCTCTGTACTCAAATACAATCTCTTATTCTAAGAACAATGGGAAGTTTGATCTCTGCAAGCTCTGCCTTCTACCTTTTCATTCTAGCCATAATCTGCAAAAAAGGCTGAATGGGATGCATAACAATTATGGGAGAAATGCAACACGAATATTTGGTATACAAGTCAGTTGCCAATAGGAAAAAGAAAATGAGTTGAAGTAGCAAAAGTTACTATTTTGCTAAAGCCCACAGTTGTGAACAACTGATCTGCTGCCCGGAACAGCAGTCACACAGCACCCTCCCCTGTTCCCTTCCCCCCTGCGGGATGCTTTAAAAGAGTAGCAGGAAGGGTCTGATTGAAGCCAGGAATTGCAGCGTTTAAGCTGTAGCTGGTTTTTATACAACTCTTTATGTTCGTAGATTGAACAGGCTTTTCATATTATGAAGAGGATGCAAAAGTTATATCACATATTGATCCGATTACCCTTAAATCAAGTAACTGAAGTTCCAAGGGCTACGTGGCTAAAAAGTCCTTCTGTGTAAGGACTTTCTGAGGAGATTCTCTGTGGTGACCCCAGGGTACTGTCCTTTACCTATGTGACATGTGGGAAATAGCTGGGGAGCAGCTCGTATGGCATCCACCACAGATGCCTCTCCTCACAGTACTGAAAGATGCAAGCATTGTATGTGACCCCTGTATCCTTCCCCTGTGCTAGCAAAAGCAAACATGTGACGAGGCAAACATAAAATGAACTTAGTAGAAAGGAAAATGTGGAAAGGGATATCGTAACTTTGAAAGAGGAGAAGTCTTAAAGATGTTCTGAAGTTTGTACGGAAAACCAAGTAACAACAAACAATGGAAGGCAACCAGATTTCTCTGGGAGAAAAGGGGGAGAGTATGATAAACGTGTGAGATGTAATAATAATAATAGTGATAGTAGTAATAATAAGCAGTTGGAGGAAGGAAAACAGACTTAAAATTTTCCCTGCAAGGTAAGAATTTTACAGCTATCAACATTTTTTTGTATACAATACCATGCACTCTTCTTGGCTGAAATAAATATCTTTCTGTTTGATGGAATAATCTGGCATATTAATGAAGTGTTATGAGTCTTAGTATCATAGTGCTTTACTGATCAACAGGATAGGAAATTTTACACTGAAAACTGAGACCTTTGGTGGAATACAGACATTGCCTCACAAAATCTAGTCCCATATGTTAAAATTAATTTGATTTCCCACAATACTCCATGGGCTCTGCACAGTCTTTTGTTCTACTAATTTCAGTTTATTTTTGGTGAGACCACCACCAATCCTCTCCGTGCCTCGTGAGGTCAGCAGCTGAATAAGAAGAAATATTTAAGCTGCTCACTGTAAGCCAGCTTGATGACACCTAAAACAGCAGGGTCTGCAGAGTTTAATATTCAACTTAAACCAGATCTCTGAACATAAAAATGTTCAAAACAGGAGCACCACTCCCATGCAGAAATGTCTGGGAAACCTTTGGCTACTGCTTCCTGCAACACGAAATAGTAGACCACCCGCAGTCCTGAGAGCATGAGCAGCAATTATGACTGCAGAGACAAGCAGCGCTTGGGTAGTTGCACCACACATGTTCCCACTGCAGAAACACAGAGTACAACCAAATGTTGACCTCTTCTGCTCAGATCTAATCCCTTAAGAGTGATTTAAGTTCAGTATTCTCCTTTTTTTTTTTTTTTTTTTTTTTTTCTTTTTGAAGTGAGTCATATGTGTGCACAGGTAGCGAAACACATTCTTTCTCACACAGAAAATCATCAAAGAGTTCTGAGCACATATTAGGAATGAAAAGAGTAAATTTCTCTTAAAAAAAAAAACAAAAAACTTTTCTGGAGCATGATGCTCTGTATTTCTTACATTGGCTGCTGTTACGTGGCACTGCTCAAACCAGGACAGAGAATACCCATACTATTAGAAAATACAAGGAATTTCTGGCTAAGACATTCTCAGTAGCATGAGCAAAAGGTAAATTCTGCTGCTCTGGGGGAAGGAAAAAGTGCATTTCCTGTCTGTTTCTCTCAGCAGCCATGAGACGTCAGGATAAAGATGAATTTTACCCAGGGGTTGATAGCGAGAACAGTAAATACTAAATAAAAGATGTTTAGAAATGTTGGAGTATTTGATGTATGCATTGGAAACTGAATAAGAGCACTTTAATTTGATGAGAAATTAACTAAAATCTCAAATTTATGGATATTTACTTTACCTGCAGTGAAAACAAGCTAAAACGTGACAGTGAAAATGCATCTAGAGAGAGGCATCGTCTGTGTTTCTTTAGAGTTTTACTGTTCAAAACTAAAGTTGCAAAAATAGTCTTTTGAAGGTGAGATAAAGTAATCATAGAGGGGGACTGACTAGCATAGCACAGTTTGGGAAAAAAGTTACAGCAGCCAGAGAGAGAAAGGGAGCAGAAATTTATACACCACTGTGCATTTGTGGAGGCCGCAGATTAGGTCATCAGTATTTAATAACATGCTGCATTAGTGATTTTTATTACACTGTAGTTATTCCAGTCGGCATTAAAAGTGTGTGTTGGAAAAAGAGAAAAGGGTCATGCTGATCTTGTGTAGGGAAGGTTATAAAAAATTATTTCAATTTTGTATTCGAGGTCATGCAGTTGGATTTAAGTTCCTCCTCTATCTTCTTTCTCCCTCTTTCTATTTATCCCGTGTTAAAAGAAATATAAAACAACTGAGAAGAATTTCCATTTCAGCAGATTTTCTTTTCTAAGTATTGAATGAGTACAATTAAAAAGCTGTGTATAATGATTAGTAGGTATCATTACTCACTTGCCTAGCTTCTTACAGCTATTATTTTCTGACTGCAGTAAATGGGACTGTTCATACACACGGAAGATAAGCATTGGGAAAATCTGTGGAGATAGCTGTTTGCATTTGTGTGGCCTGTTTGCCAAGTTAACTGTCAGCAGATTGCCTTTTGGAGGCTTCTTTTCATGTCTCCAGGAAGCACTGAAGCATTCTAAATGAGGTGGAGTCAAGGTAGTCTTAGTGAATCTTGTCAGATTCTTAAGGTCTTTGATTGAGAAAACAGCACACTGATATATATGGTCATCAGCTCTACATTTGTAACCTGCTTAGCTAAATATAAGCAGGTAATATATATATAATATAAATATATATTTATATATATAAATATATATTATATTTATATAATATAAAGGTAATATATATATATATATATTATATTTATATAATATAAAGGTAATATAAATATAATATAAATATAATATAAATATATAAATGTTATAAATAACATACCTGTCTATCAAATAGCAATGACTCTTTGGTTGTTTGGTAATGGGATGGATGGTTTCTTAGCAGGGAGCTACCTACCAGTTGCAGGATGTGCTAACTTCTCTTGGGAGATGACTCTGGAGGTCCAATCCCTTCTCAAAAGAGGACTGTCTTCAATGTTAGATTGGATTGCTCTGTTGTTTCCGTGATATGTTCAAACCTCCCATAGTTATAGGACAAAGAGGTTCTAACATTTAATACTTTGCTTACTTATTTGTTTGAAAATTCTTTAGAATACTATGTAATAGTATTGTATTCTTTGTATGTTGTATATTGTTTATAAATTTGTGTTTATCAAAGGAAAATCAGTTTGATTGCTTTCAGTCTTTGTGACTTCCTATGTAAAATAACTAGCTATTTGTCATTTGGCAATATTCAGTTTAAGTGGACATGCTGGGTAGACTTTGGAGATTGGCTGATTTTTTTCATAGAGGCATTCAAGCCCCTTTTGTGTAGCACTTTTAAGCATAATGACAGTGGAAGCAGTTTAAAGCACTTTGCACACAAGAACTCATGATAACATGCATTGTCCTGGCTTCAGCTGGAACACAGTTGATTTTCTTCATTGTGTCTGGTACAATGCTATGTTTTGACTTTAGGAGAAAAACGGTGTTGGTTGCACGCAGATGTGTTGTTGCTGAGCAGTGCTGCACAGAGCCAAAGATGTTTTAGTTTTTCAGCTCCTCACGTTGTGCTGCCAGCAAGAGGGAGCACGAGGAGCTGGAATGGGACAGAACCGGGACAGCTGACATAAACTGGCCAAAGGGATATTCCATACCATATGAAAACGTGAAAAAACTCTAAAACTGCAGGCAGTTGGCAGGGGGTAGGAGGTAACTGCTCCTTGGAGGGCACCAGTCAGTGGGTGTATAGGCAATTATCACTACTGCTATTTCTCTCTTCCCTTTCTGTCCCAGTAAATTGTTCTATCTCAAACTACAAGCTCTATATTTTCTTTTCAGTTCTCTCCCCTATCCCACTGGAAAGTGCAGAAGTGAGTGAAAGGCTGTGTGGTGCTGAGCTGCTTGCAGTGTTAAACCACAGAACATAAAAGCGTAAAAAATAAAATGAAATCATGTGAGAAAGCAGCAAGCTGATTCTGGTAGTAGGTATGTCACCACTATCGTAATTGGTCAAGAAGTTCTGAGTTCTCTTCAAGCAGCAGAGTACTAAGAGTACTAATCTGCCATGGTGCTGCCTTAGCTGTTACACTGGCAAGAGGGCTGTCATTTTCTGTAAAGAGATTTTACATCCAGGTCATTGTTCTCATTCATTTCAGGGAAGCACTACAGAAACTGACATTCAGGCACTAACAATGTTCTTCTATTTGTTTTTTTATATAATCAAGTGTCAACTTGCTTTCAGCTAAGAAATTGTCGCATGCTCTAAATATGTCAAAGGTATTTTCTCTTACTTAACAAACGCAGAATTTTCTTGGTGAAGGCCTCAGTTTTGAAATACGTATGTTATTTCCTTGTCTTCTGAACCTGTGGCTATTAAATGAGAAGAAAATACCAGAGGTCAGCCATCTGGCAAACTTGACAATCAAGTCAAAAAATGATGACAGAAAGATGAGTTTCAACAATAAACAGTCTGCCTCCAGAAATGTTCAGGAAATACTTTCCAAGGGCTTTTTAAGACAGTTGTGGGTGCATAAGTGTTTGTTGTTGCTAGGGTTTCCTTAAAAAATGCAGGAGTTCTTACAGCATTCAGTAGAGTAGAAAAAAGGGAAGACTCAAGGGAAATTTCCTGTGACTGTAGGATACCTCACCTGGGGACGTGTGCCTGGGTGTCTACCTCTTGTGTATCCTTCAAAGTTCTCATGGGCTGTCTTGCATGTACATTTCAGTGACTTTGAGTGGTTTCCTCAGTTTCAGCTGGAATGGTGTTAATTTTTGTCCCAGGCGTATAGCGCTCTGTTTTGAATTTGGGTTGAAAATAATGTTGATTGCACCCCAATGTTTTCATTGTTGCTGAGTTGTGCTTACACTAAGTGGAGGATGTTTCATCTTCTCATACTGCCCTACCGGAGAGGAGGTTGGAGATGCTCATAAAGCTGTGGGGAACAGAGCCAGGACAGCTGGTTCAAAGGGATTCCCATAAGGAATCTTGCTCAGTAACACAACTGGGGAAGTTGGCCAGGGGGATAGACACTGCTCAGGTACTGGCTGATGGTGAGCAATAGCACTGTTCATCTCTCATTTTCTACATTCTTTTATCACTGTTATTATCACTCCTTTCCTTTTCTGTTCAATTAAACCATCTTTATCTCAACCCATGAGTTTTATCCTTTTCCCAATCCTCTCTCTAATCCCATTGGGGGTGGGGGAAGGTGTGAGCAGTGATGGTGATTAGTTGCCCGCCGGCTTAAACCACAAATAAGATTCTGAGAGCTGGTTTTCATGTTTCAGAAGATGCCTTAGTTATTCCGTTTTTTTTTTTTTTTTTATTACTTTTTTTTTATAGTATATCTTCTGCTAAAAAAATCTTGTATAACACAGGGTGTCTGAAAGAAGTTCCTGTGCAAAGTTCTTATGTTCCAGTGGCAGCTATTTTCAAGGAGGCAGAGACAAGCTGAGCCTCACACACAGAGTTTTCTAAAGAGATTATGTAATTGGCTTGCAGTTAGATTTTATATTTTTGTGCCTATCACATTTTGTTGCCCCATAATAATCTGAACATTTGATGCTCACTATTTTTAAGGTGTTGATTAGTTGTCACTAGTCAAAGTACTTTTTTCCATCTTCTCTCAAGAAGAACTTCCTAATAGTTTTCTTACTGTGAGTGCTAGCTTTATGCAGCTATTTCAGATTCCACTCCTTACTGACATAATTATATCATAAGACTGTTTGAATGTGCCTGGATGGTAAATACTAAAGAACCTTGAGCAAGGTTGATGCAGTTGTTATCGTTTATTTATTTTTAATAAGATTGAATATTTATTGTGTAACGTGGCATAATCTACATCTTGCCAAACATATCCTGTGTCATCCATCATGTTCTGGACATTAAAGTACATAGTGGCAATATTGTGATATTATAGTATTGTACTGTAAACAACATCACTAAGTACTTTCAAGTCTCTGATATGTTAATTTGCAATTTGGAGAACAGATGAACAGCTGTGTTGAGGACTAACTCAAATGCTTTCTGATATCCAAGATGGGATAAATTTGTGTTTGACTTGTATGGATTTTGGAGGAGACTTTTAATAAATGCTAATAGAACCTGTTAAGTCTGTTAAGATTTGCTTTGCTTTCCTTTTATGATCAAAAGGAGATTTCCTCTGCCTGCAACATAAATCCAGGATTACGTGTAGAATTAGGCAGCCTAGACAGTGCAGAGCTGCCACAAGCTTAAGGACTTCAATTAATGAATATAGAGTTGCCAAAAACATACATCTGCCCAAACTGAGAAAGCATGCAAAAATAAAAATACAGCCACATCAGTGAAATAACTGTGAGTGTTAGAAATCGAACCATTAGAATTTAATCAGTTAGAATCTAGCTGCGTCGAGACAGCGTTTCACAGGCGACGGAAAGCAAGAAGTAATTTTATAAAGCTGCTTATTTCCAGTAACATTTCTGCTCTGCTGTTGTACTACCTACTTTCTGTAAATACATGTTTACTCCAGAGGCTCTACAGTTAAAGAGGAAGGTCACACGATGCACACAACACTTTTTATCCTATTAGTTCTGCCTAAGGAGTTGCAACAGAGTAAAACAAATCAAAGATGTACAAGCGTGAGGATTTGAAGGGTGTTCAGTGAACTCAGGAGAGAGCAGGTGTTGGTTGCAGAGATATGGCAGGCACATTACAACCTTTTGTTTGTGCAATTAACTTGACATCTCCCGGTAGCATGAAATACGGATTGCTTTTCAGGATTTCATACGGGTTTACTTTAAAGCGAAGAATTATTTGAATGGTAGAATCACTCACTGGACTTCAAAGTGGTTATAAAATTTTGAAAAGAATATTATCTTCGGCCCTTGAGGCTTCAGTCAGCCTCTATTAGCAGAGATCAAGGGAAATTTTACTCTGCTTTGGTCCAAAATTTCGGCAGTATCCAACTTTGACCATCAAGAAAAGGGGACATACACTTCAGATAGATCTGATTTGATATGATGAATGCTGTTCTTTTGTGAATCTGTATTGACCAGAAAACTACATGCATGGGAAAAAAAAAAAGAAAGATACTTCCTTCACTGTGGGATATGTTGCAACAGAAAAGGATTCCTGAAAAATTCATCTCCATTTTGAAAGGAATTTGACTCAGGCATGCTGATAGTTTGGTGTATCTAGCATGTGTAATTAAAAAAAAATGTTTGTGAGAGATCTAAGTACGTTCACTGAAAAAAAAAAAAAAAAGTTAAATATCACCTCTGTATTTTCACAGATGAAAAATCCAATGAAGCAAGCCTGCTCGCATCTGTGCCAAGTGCTGACACAGCAAAGCATGCACTTTGACCTGCTAGAACAAATAAGAATGCTGCAGTTTGTTTCTGACCAGCTAAAAATGATCAAGACCATTTGTCATCAACCATGGCATCAAGATTCCCTGACTGCACAAAATGTTTAGTGAATTCTAACTCACATATGCTGAAGGGAAACGATGTGTTCTGAACTGCCTGAGCACAGGATAGAGATACTTTATATGCAGAACTTTTAAACTAATTCCAGACAAAACAATAAGGAAGCTGAGGTGGTATTCACTGAAGTGAATGAAGAAAATGCATAGGTTTACTGAGGGAATTAAATTCATATATATGGCTATTTATAAAGGTCTTTTTATAGAAGGTAGGTACAAAAGAGATAGGTATACCTAGAATTTAGGTACAGAAGAGATTTTGGTTTGAAAAACATACTTTTCAGCTGGTTATACCATTAAAAAAAAAAAATTAAAACATTAAATCTTCAGATTTTCATGTATGCATTTCCTGTGTCAGGAAAAAGCAATAGTTTTGACAGTGACCTGTAGCTTGCTAGGATCAACAAAAGAATAAGAGGGTATAAACCCTAGTGACCCTGCACATGTTTTGAGTAGTACTGGAGCACATAATGCAGTTGTAGAACTGCAGTATTCAGAAGATGATGTTACTAACAGTCCACCACTTGGAAGAAGCCAAGATTTTCTACAGCAGTAGGGCAGTCATCAAAATTATCAGCTGCTGTTCTGATAACACAGTGCTGATGCTGAGGAAATAAATTAGTTCCCACTTGGAAGCTTGTTGTCCTACCAAGTAATTCAACCAAAGGAAGAAAAAAAACAAAACACCACTTTGAAGTATGCCTACGAATTGCTTCTCTGATCGGTGTAGGAGCAAGCAGTCTAACGGCAGTGCTGAGACAGTCCTGGTAAGAATTATTTGAGGAAAAAGTGGTTCTGAGGGGGTTTGCCACCTTAGACAGAAGCAGGTTTAAGAATTGTAACAACTTTGAGAAATCCTCGTCACTGTTCTGAATGTCAGAGGTTTGTATTATTACTCTCAGGCATTATCTACGATATCTTAGTAGACAAAGATTAGGAAATTGAGCCCTTGCAGTTTCTCTAGCATGGGTATTTTGTGCTGTATTTCTTAATCCCTATCTTCTTTTCACTGCACTTTTTACAGCAAAGAATTTGGTGCTCCATGATGTGAAGAATGACTCCTTTGTCTTTTTCCCCTCTCTGTTCTTAGCCTGAGCAGCTCAAATGTGCTTTCATATATTGATGAGCTCACGGTCTTGATGCCTTAAATAAGGAGAAAAACAGGACTGTGCTGATGAACATGATTACATTGAAAAATCAAGGGAGACAATTTAATTTAAAGGTTCCATCATTACAGATTCATTGGAAATGCCGCTGCTGGTAATGAATTTGTTTAGTATTCATGGGATGCTACATACATTTTCATAGATTATACTCATGTGAGATATAGCCTCACTTAACCACTGGCTATTCCTATGGAGTGAAATAGAGTAAACAATTTTATCAAATGGTGAATTCCATATACTGCCAAGCGTTCAGGGTACAATTGTCATGCTTGACTGGCTAGATATTTAGCTTCTCTCTGCTACAGAAGAGACTGGCCTCCTGCATAAAAATTTATAATTTATCCCAGGGTTACAGCTAACCAGGAGGGTTTTGAATACTGAGTCTTTTTCCCATGATGCTTTCTTAATTTTTTAAAATGTATTAAAAATGTGGGGAATCCTGCACAAATATTTGGGGCGCCTCAATAAGCATCATTAAGATGTATTCTCTTATCTTGCCTCCCACTGGAACCAGGAATCTGCACTCTAAGATATGGGTCTGAAGTATAACTACTTAGTCAAGGAGTTGTTAGCTGGATGGTTCAGCTGGAGGGTTTTGGTTAACAGGTCTACATCAAGTTGGAGGCCAATGATGACTTGTGTCCCCCAGGGATCCTTCTTAGGACTCATACTTTTTAACATTTTATCAATGAAATAGAGAATGGGATTTAGTGTACTCTCAGCATGTTTGCAGACACTAAGCTGGGTGCTGCAGAGTCCTGAACAAGGACCAAAAGTGGGCACACATGTACATAGTGAGATTTAACTAGGCTGACTGTAAGGTGTTGCACTTGGATTGCGAAAATCCCAGCCATGTATTCAGACTTGGAGAAGAGTTTGAGAGCAGCTCTGTGGGAAGGACCTGGGAATCCTGATGAATGAAAAGCTGGATGTAAGTCAGCAGTGTGTGCTTGCAGCCCAGAAGGCCAACAGTATGCTGGGTTGCATCAACAATGGGATGATCAGCAGGGCAACCCCTTCTGCTCTGTCCTTGTGAGGCCCTATCTGGAGTACTGGGACAAGGGCTGGGGTCCCCAGCACAATAAAAATGTGGAACTGTTGAAGCAGATCCAGAGGAGGGCCACAAAGATGCTCGGAGGACTGGAGCTCCTCTGTTATGAAGAGAGGTTGACAGAGCTGGGCTTGTTCAGTCTAGAAAAGAGAGGGCTCTAGGGAGACCTCATTGCTCTTCCAGTACTCAAAGAGAGCTTGTCAACAGGAGGGAGAATGAATTTTTACAAATTCTGATAGTGATGGGAGAAGAGGGAATGAAATAAAACTAAAAGAGAGGAGATTGAGATTAGATATCAGGAGGAAATTATTTACTATCAGTGTGGCGAGACAATGGCATAGGTTGCCTAGAAAAATTGAGGATTTCCTGTCCCTGGTGGTGCTTAAGGCCAGGCTGGAAGAGGGATCTGGGCAACCTGATCTCCTGGGTGACAATCCTGTCCACTGCAGGGGTTGGAACTGGATGATCTTTAAAGTTCCTTCCAGTCCAAGCCATTTACAATTCTTTAGAGTGTGGAGAAAATTCTGAGCCTGAGGTGGTATCTTAAAGATTGTGACTCTCTGCAATGTAATGGTGACAATGCTGTATGTCGAAAATACACTTATTTGTCTATACACTTAAAACCATGAAGCATCTGTCCCTATGCTCTTCATACAGTCATTTTCTGTCTGGCTCCCAGTTTGCACAAAGTGAGCTGTTAAACCATTCACACATTGCTGCTCCAGGTGACCCTGCTGTGACAATCACACTGACTGGTTAAACACTTGGCAATACCACACAACAGTGGCTTGAGATCACTAGTCATCAGCATACACTGAACTTTAACATGTATGGGCCTAATTGCTATGATTGATCTCAGCTAAATATTTTGTTGAATACCATCTAGGTGAGATGACACTTGATGGAATATCCGATATTCTGCTGACTAGAGGGCATGGCTCTGTAGCCCAAAAGAGCTGTGGCCATCCACAGAGATTTTAATTTTGGTCCCAGGTTGATTTTGTTTGGTAAGAACTTTTTTGTTGTTCTGTGTGTTTGGGAGGGACATCATAGATAGCAGTTAACAGGCGCTCTCTATTTCTGAATATTAAACACGCACATAGCATTCTTTTATTAGTATAACTTCACCATGAAGTGCTAGTTGATTGCAGTTACATTTGCAAGGAAACTCACAGTTAGAGAATGGAACAGCTGAGGGAAGTAATGCAGATTCCCAGACACATATGCAGAAGATGGACATAGCACTGGGATATTGATTATGACAAGACATTGAAACAGACACGTGTCCACACTCAGTTGGCTGGGAGCATAATCATTAAATCTTTGACAGAAAAATTATGAAAGTGAAAGAGCACACCAACAACACAGAAAGAACAAAACCAAAAAAACTCTCCAAACACTACTCACAGGCAAAAAATGCTTTGGTCTTACAGAGCTCACATAAACAAGCCAGGATACACATGAATGAATACCCTTTTATGTGCCCTAAGCATTGTCTGTCATCCCAGCGATAATTCAGATTGAAGTTTAATATAAAACTCTTAAATCCTTGATGTGTTTGCACAGACCCAATCACACCTATATCCAAAAGTAGTTTTATTAGTACCATCTTTCTGCATATTTTTATGGGATAAAAATGAAAGTACATAATTCATTTTCAGATCAGATTTTCTGATAAAATAATAAAGTAGATGAACCTTTTATTACATTTTCTTCACACATAGAATTATGGAGTAAGGAATCGGTGGTGGCTTTTTTTTTTTTTTTTTTTGCTTCTGACATTTACTGCTGACTTTTAATTAACATCTCTCCATAATCTTTTAGTACTGTTCTTTTGCTGACCAATATTTCTATTCCACAATGGCTGAAAGTATAGCCAGTAAGAAAAGTGTCCCTACAATACTGATCCATTATATTTACAGCAACTCTGTGAGGAGACTTTTCAGAGCAGTCAAACAATAAATTCATTAGAATGTCAAATGAGGCATCAGGGACCAAACCTTGATCCCACTGAAATCAGTAGCTAATTTATTGGATGGTGCCAGTTTTTGGTCCTAAAGACTAACCAAATATTTCTGGTTCAAATAAAATTACAGACTTACAGCAAATCTAACATTCATTAAATTTTCTGTGCACTTAGATCTTTGTATGGGTTGGGGAATAGGATTTGTTTGATCTGAATGCTACCTATGTTTGTTTTTTAAAATTATTTTTAACGTATTCTCTCCAGGTTTCTATTGCAATCAGGGAACAAAAGAGCAGCTAGTAAACTCCCATATATATATATATGTATATATATGTATTTCCATGGAGACCAGGTAGCCAAGTGCTTTACTTCTTATTTCAGAGGTTGCTTGTTCAACTTGTTTGAGCTCTGTTTTAATTAAACTTTCTATTTACCTATCTACAAGCCGTGAGATAGAAAAAAGTTAATGAAGGTTAGATAATAGTGATTTAAATCTAAAGAGGAGTCTTTTTCTTTGTGCCTAGTACAGAATAGAAAAAGACCAAGTGCAATAGGAACAGAGCCGTCTCTATCTCCATGCAAAACCACCTAACTACTAAACAAAAATGGGACAACTTTCTGATTCATATGCTCTGTATTTATTGAAAAAGTACCTTCACAGGCTCAGGAAAAATCACTGCATTTCATCAGAGGGAGACCTCATTGCTCTCTATGACTTCCTGAAGGGAGGTTGTAGTGAGCTGGGGGTCGGCCTCTTCTCTCGTGTCATTAGTGATAGGACCAGAGGGAATGGTTTCAAGCTACGGCAGGGGAGATTCAGGCTGGACATGAGGAAGTATTACTTTTCAGAAAGGGTGGTCAGGCACTGGAATGGATGCCCAGGGAGGTGGTGGAGTCACCGAGCCTGGGGGTGTTCAAGGAAAGGCTGGATGTTGTGTTGAGGGACGTGGTTCAGTGGGAGCTGTTGGTAAGAGGTGAACGGTTGGACTGGATGAGCTTTGAGGTCTTTTCCAACCTTGGTGATTCTATGATTCTATGATTCTATGATCAGAGCTCTGTGTACGTTACAATCTTGAAAAGTGCTAGGTCTCTGGTAGCTGAGAGCAGACAAACAGTGCTCTTCATTCCTATGATTAACATATTCCATTTCCTTGAGCATGAGGGGTATTTTTCATGTGTACGCCAAACGAAGTCAGAACTTCAGGTATGCATAACTTCTAAGTGTCTTGTCAAGGGTAGACAAAATTCAGATCTTTTCAAGCAGTTTCCTTGCCCTTACTGGATGAAATGGTATAGAGGAGTAATAGTAGTGAAGCTTAATGTATTTCCTACCTCTGTGTCCTTTCAGGAGTATGGGTGGGCAATACAAGTTCATAATTTGAGGCAAGCATCAAAAGCTTTAGGCTTTCACAATTTCATTTTGTGAGGCCAAGAGAACAGACTTAGTATTACAAATCACAGAGAAATATATTTCCTCACAGAACAGAGTCCTGTATATCAACAAAGACCAGGAATTGCAGGGCACGTGCATACTTCCTTGCAGAGTATTCTCCAATGGACAGATGTTCTCTGTGGTTTGAGACATGCTCTCAGTGGAGAAAGCAGCCTGTCAAAAAAGATTAAGATGCAATGTATTTGCTCCTGCACAGGAAAGTCATGTGTCTCTGAGCAAAGAGGAGTGGAAGCAAATCAATATCATCCACTTCACTGAGAGAATGAGGACGAATGCAGAGTACAATTAAACTAAGTTAACATTTAGTCTGCTTAGTATAACCACTTCTCTAATTAAAAGAAAACAATCTGACTCAGAACTTACCATATGCAATAAAGATTCAAATGATCAGTTGACCAATTTGGTCTTCTAATGAGCTCTCTTTAAAAACATGGCTGGTTAAATGGTAAAATCAAATATGCAAAGTTAAAAATAATAAAACTAAGCCCCTGACTGATTTTAAGCCTGCAGAATGCAAATGCAATTTTGAGGAGGCTCGGATGGTGTTTCCCTGGCCAGTTCCACACATTTTGAAGGTCAAAACTCTCATGTTTGGTTTTTAAGTGAATTTTATGAGTCTCAGAGTTAATTAAACTGGTATACCTCTGAGTACGTTTGATTATGATTACTTCTGTCCTAGTCTCCAAGGGTCACTCCAAAAGTAATGCTTCCTGTTTATTTCCATGGAACCCACAACAGATACATAGTATAATAACACTACATGATAGAGCATATTCTCAGCTACAAAACTCTAGATTTCAATATAGTCATCACCACTAGGAATACATTTTTGCCAGTGATAAACAAGAATCTGCATGCTTTGCTTGTAAAAAATTGCACCAGCAGAGGTGACCCATAGCTGTAGATACCACTGCTGAAATGCACCATCCACCGCAACACTGTGCTCACATCCCCTGTTTTGTCTCCATAAACATTCAGCAAGTGTCGATGAATGTCAGTGGGTGCCACTTTTTTCTGCACAAAGGAATTCAGTTCCACACCTTGGCTTCATCCACACTTCCACGACAGATGCCATTCTGTCAGACTGCCCCTCTGCTGCCATCCATCACACGGCAACAAAATGCAACAGAATACTGGTGGGAACGATCAGCCTCTACTGCCATATCACCAACATCCACCTCTGATGTTGTGAGCCAACATAATAAAATAGGAAGTATTACCTCTGGAGCAGTCCTTACATAGTCTAAATCTGCCCATCTGCCAGTTGCTTGCATTTTAAGTTTTGGAAGCATTGGTATTCCAAAATACATCTCATTTGAGAACCATCCAAGCTGTATAGTTTATATATATCTTAAGAACTTTAATGTAATACCTTATTTTAGTGATGCATATATTTTGCAACTATGCAAAATCCCTTTTTACATGCTGTTCCCCTTTTCACATACTGTAAAATTTGGTCCGGTAGCTAATCATTAAATATTTTGGGGTACTGTAAAAGGGATTAATACCATAGAATGGCCTTGGTTGCAAAGGACCACAATGATCATCAAGTTTCAACCCCTTGCTGTGTGCAGGGTTGCCAGCCACCAGACCAGGCTGCCCAGAGCCACATCCACATGGCCTTGAATGCCTGCAGGGATGGGGCATCCACAACCTCCTTGGGCAACCTGTGCCAGTGCCTCACCACCCTCTGGAGGAAAAACTTCCTCCTAATATCCAACCTAAACCTTTTCTGTCTCAATTTAAAACCATTCTTCCTTGTCCTATCACCATCCACCCTCATGAACAGCTGTTGCCCCTCCTGTTTATATGCTCCCTTCAAATACTGCAAGGCCACAATGGGTCTCTCCAGAGCTTTCTTCTTCTTTCTCGTGTTTTTCTCTATTACTACTCAGATAAAAATTTTCAGAGGGAAGCTGAGATTTGTTTTCTATAACCTGGCTGCTTAAAATACGTCCAGGAGGCATTTTAGTGGTGCGGAATAATTTGAATTTATCATTCATGGCCCATAGCCACATGCTCTGAAGTAAGTTGTATCAAGGTGTAACTGTGCACTGTCAACACCTCCCTTCTACTTTTGTTTGACAGCTATAATGGTTTAAATGAACTGTATCTATTCACTTTAAGAAACAAAAGCTACATAGCTTGCTTCAAAATCAGGAAATAGGTTGAAAACTGCCCTCCTGAAGAAGAGTAATGATGAGAATGAGCATTTGCTCAGTAGCTCTTAGATATGCTGAGGGCAATCTGATCATTGTAGGAGCATACATTCTTGCCCAGTCTACTTTTTATCAAGCAAAGGGAGGTCAAGAGAATGGTGATCGATTAGAGGATGTGGGTATTGCCCTCAAACCTTAGAGTGATTTACAGGAAGGATTCTGTTTTCTAACTGCATACAACTTAATAATTTGTATCTTATACAAATCTTGTGATTTTCATCAATTTTTAACCATAAAATTATACTCAATTTCATTTTGGCTGCTTGATTCACATTTAAGTCAGGACAAGAATGTCATACCAACTTGAATTTTTGTTTGTTTTTAGAGTGATTTTGGTTAATAGAGATTACATCCTCAAATTTTACAATTCTTCTCTCTTTTTTTTTTTTTTTTTTCCCCAGAATTACACTGGGAACAGTTCTGCTTTAAACTGTTCTGAATAGAAGAGACCCCTGCTGCTCCAGAGGACTCCTCTGGGCATTCCCATTACAGCATAGTTCCAAGCAGTGATGACCAGAAGTGCATTTCAAAATGTAGCAACGCGTCCCAGATGCTGGATTCTGTTCTCTTGTTGCTTTTGATGCTTTTTCTTGGTGAAAAGTTGCACCCTCTCCGCTTTCCCCAGCGAGACACTCATGTTCACAATGTGCCAAATGTGTCAGGGGAAACTCACACATACTTCCCAGGTCTGGAGGCTGTTCAGTGTAGCCTGATCACTTATGCTGGCTTTAATGACATCAGTAGTCCTAAAATATTGGTCTAGATTAAGTGACGGTGCAAATCATGAGAGAAAAAGCTGCCAGCATTGGCCCTGCTAATCACAGTAGATTAGCACTGCATGCTATCAAAAACAGGTGACTTCGAAGGGACAGGTTTTTTGTTTGTTTGTTTGTTTTTCCCATGTGTGGGCTTCCATGCTAATCCAAAACATGTGGAGTAAAATTTTATTTTAGTGGTTTTGGCTTCAGGCCACTGAACCTAAAGCCAAGGATTTATTGTTTGTTTCTTTGTTCAAACAAAAGTCTTCTACCTCTTCTTCCAGCATGTAAATCTGAAATAGTGGCAGACAACCATGCTGGACTGTGAGTATGCATGTGCACACATGGGATGGCAGGAAGAAAAATTCAGTCTGCTAGGCAGCAAGTATCATCATCAGTGTTTTCTCTCTGCTTATTGACACACACAGTGAATTTATCTAAATACGACTTTGAACATGCTCCTCTAAGAGACCATCTTGTTCTTGCTCTAGGAAAATAAGGGTTTCCTCCTTCTCTGGGGTGAGTAATATCTAGTTATGAATGAGGTGCTCAGATACATGTGCTAAAGAAAAGAAAAGAAGAATAATTCTCCTGATGTTCCAGTCTGATCCAGGATGTCTGGGTTTCACACAGGTTACACAGCATTTGCCAAGTTACTGGGTTAGAAGGTAATTCATCAACGTCTGCTGCTCATGAGGTCGTAGCAGATGCAGGATCCTTAGTGCCTGGGATGGCTGTGCTCCCACATCTGGCAGCTCCCCAGCCTCTTTCATCTCAAGCAGGTAAAAGACATTTCTGTTGGCACAGCCTTGGCAGAGCATTACCCAGCCAGTGGAATGCAAGGATAGTGCTATACTGACACAGTTTGCAACCATCTCTAAACTTTAAGATGAAATCGCATTTGCTTTTGTATTTGAAGACTAAATGTTTGCAAGTGGCAGGAAGCACTAAAGCAATTTCCACCTCCCTCAGATATTCCTGCTCTCTTTTAACTTAATCTTCTGATGCAGCTGCCACAATTTCACATAACATATTTTGAAGTCATTTTGGAGAATGTCTCCAGTCCTATAACGGGTCTTAGGCTGGAAATAAGAAAGTTTCCTTGTTAAAGGCAGCCAGTGCTCTGTTTCTTTTCCTTACTCTATTGCAAGCACTTGAGAGACAAATGATGTGCTTTACATGAGCGTAGTCATGGATTGCTTTGCTCATTTCCTGAGTGGAAGGGAAATTTAAACCACATTTGGCTTAGAAGCACAGCACTGTTGGTACATCTGGAAACAAAAAAGAAGACCACCTCAAAGAGCTCCAAAAAAAGTGTGAAGGAAATGAACTTTATCCTATGATGAGCAGAGAGGATATCATGGACATACTGAAGAATTAATGAAATACACTTCAAGAGCCAAGGCTGCGTGACAGGAGGCTGGTTATAACCAGGTTTGCTCAGTAAAATATTTAAGGCCATTTCTCCCTACCCATTTACTTTGACTTACTACTGAGCACTTTAGGAAGGATAAGAGACTAATAGATACTGAAGAGGCTATGACTGCAGAGTGCAAAAGAGGCTAATGGCATAAAAGTACCGCAGAGCAAATCTAGTCAGAAAGTCTAAATCAAACAGAGTTGCCCCGGAAACCAGCACTTCAGTAAAGTTGACATCTTTCAAATAGCATTTCATTTGCAAGCACAAGCATTTGCTTTACAAACATAATTGTTTTTAAATTATCAAAATGACATATTGCACAATTTTATTTGTTTTTACTTTGAGAAAGCCTTTCTGTAACGTTAAAATATTGCAATGTTTATACAAACATTTTGAGGGTTGTAATGCGACCACAGCTCCTTTACGAAACAGTTTTCCCCAAAATGCAGCTGATGGATCATTTCATGAAGCAAAAAGAAAATTTGGGTGAAAAATTGCCATCTAGTATGTTCTTGTGATCCCTCTGCGATTAATTGGTCACCGTAAGCATGTCTGTGCAGTATTTTTAAATACATTTGACTGCATTTTTTCCGCCACCCAGATAAATAAAAGGTACAAAAAAGTTCCCTGAAAGGCTGTTTCTTCAACACAGAGGTCTTGTCTGACTTGTCCCAGTGCTGTCACTACTGTTAATATTAACTGTTTCTTCTTAGCCCTGAGCTACAATAATCAACATATAATGTTGAAGCAGACAAGTTATAAACAGAGTCACAATCAGACATTCAACTCAAAAATAAGCTTCACTCACACCATCACTTTTTGGCAGTATGTACATTTGTGAACAACTGTTCTCAAGGATAAAGTGTAGGAAAAATGAAATTTCATCAAAAATCTCTGATGAACACCTTGAGAACTCACTAAGTACTGCAGTCTCTTCCATGGAACCTAACCGATGTGTTAGACAAGAACAAGGTCACATATTCCACTAGTTTTATAATTGTGTTGACCTCCTTCTCTATGTTTTAATAACAAATATTAAAAATGTAAACATTTTGTTATTTATTTACATTTAGTATATTACATTTAGTATGTATTTTAAGAGGGAGCTCCAAAAGTGATGCCTCCTACTTTATTAAGTTGGCCCATGACATCAGAGGCAGATACTGGTGGTATGGCAGTAGAAGCTGAACCTTCCCACCAATACTTCGTTCCATGCCCTCCCTTCTCCTTTTCCCTTCCCTTCCCCCCTGGTACAAGGAGAACTGTTTGAAGCTACTTTTGCTGTGTAGCATTTTAGGACCAGTTCCAGGTACATGCCTGGAGGGCTGGACTTGGTGCAGAAGAACTGGTGGGCTCTTCCAACCAGCGGGTCCTTCTCTTGGCCTCACAAGTGTCAGAGATCAATGTGGAGAGATGGATGTTATATATGGGAGCAGAAGCCTCGTGAGGCATGCAGTGCTGTGGTTGCAGGCTTGACAGCATGCGAATGCACAGTTCCTTCTGAGGCTTGGTTCCTACATCTTCTCAGCATCTGAAAGAAAACACCCAAGTGAAACTCCCAGTTTCCCTATTACTGGGGCCTAATGTTACAGCTTGCTGCTGTTACTTATGTAGTCTCTTCATTCCTGACACTCTTCTTCTGGAAGACTTTGCTGGTGACGTCTTCAGAGGGGAATCCTTTAGAGAATTGCCTTTTTCATTCCCCGCTCCCACTCTCAGCTCCCAGTACTGCCAACATCAACTACCAGCTATTATTTCTTCCATACAGCCACAAACTACTCCTACACTACTCCCACAGTCTCACAGTTTCTGCAGCTACCCACATGGCTTGCAACGCTGACCACACAGACCATTCCTTGTACTGGACACTAAGCCCACCACGAAGGGCCATGACCTCAGAAAGGAATTGTTTTCTTTTAAGTGCAGGCTTTCATAAGTGGGTTAAGAGTCTAATGGGTAAACAGAGGTCCTAGCCCTGGATATAATTTTTCAGATCTTTGAGAAGCCTGTTTATTAGGGCTTGAAAGAAATCTCACTGTGGCCCTACAATAAATCAAACGACCCTTTTCCCTGTGCTCTCATTTGTGGTTTGAAGTGTTCACAATAAGCCTGTTTTCTGAGGCAGAAACAGGTGGTGGTTGGTGAGGGGAGGGTGAATAAAACTCAAAACTCTTTTATGAATGCAGCTTCAGAGGAAATATGGTGAGCTGGCTGTGACTGACCTGCATATGAATACATGAGATAAAAAAAGGTGTAACCCAAGGTGGCTTTTAATCAGCTTTGTCTGATAGGGAATAGTCTTCATCTTAAAAGGTACAAAAAGCCACAAATGGAGATACAGAATATTGGCTATACTGAAGCAACTTTAAACTGGCAGAGCAGTGTGTGGCAACCATAAATCCAGATCCTGAGAACTCTGCCTGCAAAATCAAATCCTAAGGTGATGCTGGCCACCCAAGCCACCGCAAGGAATGTCTTTCTTCCAGCTGCTGGGAGGCCTGAAGAAAGGACAAATTTGTTCTGCTTTGGTGCCCTTTGGAGGTATCTGGATGCTGCAAAGCGGCTGTGGACCTTCTCTGCTCAGCTGTGGGCTCACAGTGAGGAGCCAGCCAGTGACACTACCAAGGGAAAGCAAACGTGGGCTGCACCCTTCCCAGAACCAGTTCTACAAAGTGAATTTCTTTCTTTGGTAAAATATATTTTCAATCATTCAGCACTATCAGTTCAGGAATGCAATAAAGCAAACAACTGGCTGCCCCCCAGCAGTATGTATTACACAGAGAAACCAGCCACAGTGAGAAGGCTTCTGTAACCCAGAGAAGGGAGTATCTATAGGAGATGCCAGATCAATACATTTACACATTTTTAATAGCCTTAAAAATTAATCCCATTCATGAAACGTTCCATAAACTGTGTTATGGGCTAGACCCTTTTCTTCCCTGCACTCCTCTTAAAGGCCTATTTTTCAACACTGCAAACTCTGTGCAAGAAACTGCACTTAATTTGCATTGGCCATAGTTGTACATGCCCTATCTACAGCAAAAATGTTGGAATGAATAAGTGTTGTGCCATCTTATACGCTCAGACTTCTGACATGTTTTACATTTGGAGCTACCTGACAGAGGTTGCCAACAAGTGACCCAACAAAGAGAAGCAGAGCAGAAAATGAAATAAAGGTTCATAAGACCTGAAGACTTCTACAATTTTAATGCAGTCATATAGTAAGGAGAGTTCATACCTAGGAACGTGAAATAATATATCCATTAAGCAATACGCTCACACACTCATACTGTTACAAGAAAAGGCTGCACAGAAAAGTCAGAGGAACATTATATTTTCTCGAGTCACATTAAGTTTTAGATGAAGAAGTTTGAACTTGAAGGCTGGATTGGACTTGGCCTGTAGAGACATGCAGTGCAGCACGAGCCCTCTGGTAAGTCTCAGCACAGGCGAGCTGCATCTCGCCATGTTATCTGTAGATTCCCTTCCAAAGCAAGCAGATGGTTTCCACAGACACAAGATAAGTGCAATCTTGCTTCAGTTGACCTCCACAAGCAACTGCAGTGAATTGCTTTAATGCTGTTGCTGATGGTATTGCACATAATTTGTCCCCCGCAACAGGCAAGACTTTCTTGACTGAAGTGTTAAGGACAGATGTCTCCTTTCAAATATCCCCTGCCAAAGTCTGTCCCTGAAAGCTGCTGCAGTGAGGATAGGAGATGCCTAACTGGGAGAAATGTTGAATGTGCACTAAAAGGGGTGAAAGTGTGGGTTGGAACCTGGGAGCAGCATGCGCCATGCAACTACAGTGCTGCGCAGAGATCAAAGCGTCAGTAGGGACACTACATCTCTGCACCATGTGGCAAATGCCACAAAGCCCTCAGTGTTCTGAGAAATTTACAGCTGAAGTTGCTAAACCTTCTGGTTAAAATTTTGCACGTTTTGAAATAAGAGTTCAGCAGAGCAGAAATTTATTAATTTTGAAAACTAAGTCATGTGTAGAATTAACTTCTTAATTACAGCAGAAAGGGTCATGAATGAGCAACGTGCAACACTTTCCCTCTTCCACTGCAGGATTCAGATCAAGAGGTTGTGTTAGTTTTATTTTCACCAAGTAAAACAGAACAAAACGGCTGTTTACGAGGGTGGATGGTGATAGGACAAGGGAGAATGGTTTTAAACTGAGACAGGAGAGGTTTAGGCTAGATATTAGGAGGAAGTTTTTCCTCCAGAGGGTGGTGAGGCACTGGCACAGGTTGCCCAAGGAGGCTGTGGATGCCCCATCCCTGCAGGCATTCAAGGCCATGTGGATGTGGCTCTGGGCAGCCTGGTCTGGTGGCTGGCAACCCTGCACACAGCAAGGGGTTGAAACTCGATGATCATTGTGGTCCTTTTCAACCCATTCTGTGATTCTATGAAAATGCAACAAATCCAAATGCTGCCCCCCCCAAAAAAAACAAATAAACAAAAACAAACCAAAACAAAGCTAACAGACAAAATCCAGCACAACAGAAAAATAAAGAACAAAATCTTCCTCTCCCACCCACCTACATACCCCCCAGATAAAGGCCAACTTGGTAGTGATAAAAATTCGGTCTCCTTACAGAAAGCAAAGACAGCAGTATTAACATATGCACGAGCATGGAAGAAAAATTTTGAAAAAAAGACGTTCTGTTGCTCAGTTTATTACTGCATTTAAGTTTTTTTTTTTCCTCCCTGGGCTGTAAATCACTCTCCTTTTTGTGCTTTCACTCATTCTAAGCATTTCTGATCCCAGAGAAAAGCCTAACTTGAAACAATACGGTCTTGATGAGTTTACGCTGCTTGAAACAAGGAAGTCTTTGTTCCCTATGCCCTAGGCAACTTAAGATACAATGCCCCTATCCTCCTTTGCCATGAGACTTTCAGTCAACATTCCCCATAGTTTATGACAACTAAACCAACAATTAGGAGGCATTCAAACATGACATTTGAAATAGTGTGCATTGGCATCTATGAATCTTGCAGTGTGCTTTAGTTGTCTCCTGCGTTATAAAAGTACAAAGGTAGAAGTTGCTGCTTCGATCATTTTTCATGGCTGCCTTCTCATTATTGCTGTTTCACACATGAGTGAAATTTCACTGTATAGCAAGCAACATATGTCCTGCATTTTCCTAAAATTTCACTAGTCATTTTTAAAAAGGTCCCCTTTTTCCTAAATGTGATGACACAGCGATAGCTAGAACACTCTTCCCCAGCATCCCGGGGCATGCCTGGAACTTGAGGCTGATAAAGAACAAAAGCTGCCTAACAGGTTTTTCCTGAAAAGAGACTGTCTGATACAGCAGATTCCCACAGTGTGCAATGTGTGCTCTACTAAAATCCCAGAGTCCCAAGTTCCTCTGTGGTTAGCTATGACTGCTCAAAACAGAGCTGAGATGTTCTGCATTCGTGCCAGACCTTTCTTCTTAGGGCTACCATGAGGCACGGAGGTACAGCCAGGGGAGACAAAAAGCTAAACAAAACACTGACTCTGCACAGAGGGATGTCTGGGAATAGTCCACAGTCACCTAGCAGACCCTGAAGAAAGGAGGCAGTGATGCTATTGCCAGCTTTTCCATTCTACCTTATCTATGGTAATTTCTGACATGAAAGTGGTGAGGTCTACCAGCAGAGGAGACAACACTCCTTTGGAAAAGACCACAGCTGGATGGGCAGTTGCACGTAGACTGTCATCACCGCCATTTGGGTGCTTAATTTCCAAAAAAAAAAAGGCATTTGGAGTGCCAAAAAAGTACATTGCGAGCTTCACAGACTGGATAGACAACACTAATTAGCAAAACTAACATAGGACAGGTAAAAGAGCAACATCAGCCTACAGTTTGTAGTCACTGACAGTCTGACAAGAGATCACAGTTGCCCAACATCACATGGGAAATTAAGGGGAATAACTTACCTGAGTTTGTGTAACTAATCAGTGACAGAATGAAAGTAAATTCCCCATTCCTTGTGCTAGGTCACAGTGCCTTGTGTACTCTTAGGAAAAAATTTATTGGAGGCACTCCTTCCTCCCTTCTTTGCCATAATCTTGAGTGGTTTTGAAACCTAATGTCATATATCATGTAGCGTTCTTTAGGGGCTCAAGATCATGCTAATAGAAGGACTGAAAGTCTCTGATTTTTGAAAATGAAAAAAAAAAAAAAAAAAAAATCTTTTGCTATATTTGTGCATGGTTCAAATAGGTAAAATTCCTGTATTTTTCCTACTGCAATCAGCTTAAATGTTCAGATATTGATCATATGCTAACTGTTCTAACTGTTTTGAGCAGGTTATTGCAAAGTTTAATTTGCACTCATCCATCTCAAGGGGAGTGTAAAATACACTTGTCACACCAATTTCACATTTTACAGTAATTCACTCAGTGTGACTTCCTGGAGTGGCTGGAAAGAAGCTAGTATTCAGGACTCCTGATACAGCAGAAAAAACAACCCTTCTCACCTTCCTAAAACAGTCCATAGAAACACTGGAAAGAAATCAAACAGAAAGACAGGATGAAGAGAAGACAAGGGCTTCTTAACTCTTTATTAGCTTCCCTTTAACACATTCTCAAGACAAAAATACCTGAGACATAGGGGCCAGACTGCAGAAAAATTTCACAGATTGAACACTGGTGACCAGCTATCTTGCAGTGATTTTTGTTGTGATTTGTCATAGGGTATTCTGAAAGATACTGGGCAAACTGACTTCTACACAAAAATAAACTTCCCAAGCTTTTACTCTCACTTTGTTCCAGCTTATTTCTCCACTTGGCAAAGCCTTGTTTCACTCAAATGACCAATCATTTTAATCAGTGTAAGCAGGGTAACTGAGAATGCACTGAACTGCCTAAATATGCCTCATGCAGCATAGCACACAGACATATGATTATCTTTAAGAAGGTGAATAATGCCGAAAAATTAATCAATGCAAAACATTCTGCCACATTTTTTTGTACTCCCCCTTTGCTTTCATGTGAAACCTCTGCTTAAGTCATCTGCACTATTTGCACACCTATCTTCTGTGAATGAAACACACAGCTATAGTGGGGTAACCAACAGCACTTCAGCTCTTTGTTGTGCTGAAACAATCTTTGGTCTTTTCAAACTGTATCTTTTCCTTCTGTAGGAGATGGCACAGAAAGGTAAAGCAAGCCCTTTGGAATGCCCCACAGCCTCTGGCTTCTTGAGCTGGCAAACAACTATTGCTGAGCTTTTCTTCAGCGTGTGTCATTTTGCTGGATGTTGCCCAAGTAAGAGTGGAAACAGCAGTTTCAGCAGTTGGAGTTTATCTGCAATAGGATTATCAGATTTCCTATGACAGTTCTTGGAGGCGAATCACTCCATTGTGCTCCAGTGGTGTAGATTTGAGGCCTCATCAAGAGAGAGAAGTCTCCACTGCAGCTTCTCTATAACAGCATCTTCAGTTTTTCCTGTTGCCTTGCACAGTCTGTTTGCCTTCTCTCCTGCCCTGTCATCCTGTGATTCCCTTCTGTTATTCTGAACTAACAAGGGAGCTGCTTAATCTGCTGGACTGCAGTGCTCCACCTTCAATTCCTCCCCATGAGAACGTGGTCATACTCTTTTCTGTCTGTAACAACTAGAAAGCCTGTGATACTCTCTCTTCATTTTCACTTGCCCATCTCCTTAATTCCTGAACTCATCTAATTTTTCCGCGTGTGGAAGTAGCCTATCTCTATATGAAACATGATATGTATATATCACCATTTTAATATAAACAAGAGTATCTGTACTCTTTAATATAAAACAAGAGTAAGAGCAAAACTGCTATTAACAGAAGAACTGATAAAGAGGTTTTCATACCCCATACTTTCACTCATTCCAATCCCAGCTTCACCATGGCTTATATGGGATATTCACTGCATTATCTCTGATACCCATAGAGGCATGTGTGCTTCCCTTCGCTTGGCCCTTGCTTCTTCTTCCTTAGCACATGGACTGAGTGAGGGGAAGCACTGGTTGGGCTAGATCCAAGCAGTCACCACAGCCAGCAGGCAGTTGTCAGACAAGACAGATATGGATGGATCTTTTCCCTACCTTCCTCACTAAAACTGGTGAGGGCAGTATTAGAGTCACAACTGAGATGTCAAATGTGTTAAATAGATTGGAACTCCATCTCCTTAAGACCTCGTTCATCTGTTGCGCTCATGGGAAACTGACTGAAAAGGAAGGTTACTATGAACAGAGGGGATGATGTGCAGCAAACCAATTTCTTGGGCTTTGTTTCCTCTGATGAAACAAACTCACACATCCTTTACCTAAACGTTTCTGAAATCGTTATTTTTGTTCTTTGTGCATAGCACCCAGTTCTATAATTCAACATTTCAGTCCTTGCTGTTTTGGCATCAGCGGTGACCTTTTATGCGTAAATATAATTTAACCCTTTGACGTCTGGAAGAACATAGTTACAGCAGTATGTTAATGAGCAGGAAATGACTGGTGACTTATGCAAGTGAGCAAGATTTAACTCAACTAATAACCTTTCTAGGGTAATTTTATTTAATAGCCAAAGATATTTTGGCATTTTAAATCAAAAGCTGTGTGTTGGAAGGACAAGGAGGTCAAATATTTTTTAATCTCCTAGTAACAAAAGTCTCTGTAGAATAACGATATGAATTCTGATAAAGTAGAGCAGAAGGACTGAACCCTGTATAGTATCTAGGTTTATTGACCTTTGGCTAACAATTGCACCTTCCCACTCCACTTACTATACCCACTTACTCAGATATTTTTGTTAAAGTTAGTGCTGTTACAAACATTCTCTGGATGATTGCCTCAAGAGGTTACTCAATTATTTATAATGCTGATGCAGAAAAGCAATATATTCCAAGGAAGACATACCATTAATTAACATGTCTTCTTTCTTATCAGTACCTTTTTCACATTTTAATCCCATTGTCAAGGATGTTCTAATTCATTAATAACACAGGCAAGTGAATTTTGCTGCATACTATATAATGGCATTCTTTGATTGCAGTATAAAAAGACTTGTATGTTATCTTCTCTTGAGCAAGAAATCTAACTTTAATATTATGTCACATCTCTGAATTGGATTTTTTTTTTTTTTTAATACAGTCACTTCAACTTTATTAGCACCTTTTTTAATCCATTGTACAGACTGATAAAAAAGTCTAGGATAAGTTCACTGCCTCTGTGTTAACTTGTTTTTGCTTTAGGGAATTGCATTATTGATGTTGCTCCCTCTCCCTAAGTCACAAATCACTTATTTCATTCAAATCTGCAAATGTATTGCTCAGACTAATCAGTCTCAAACCACCAATTCAATCAGTGATGCTGAGATAAACTCATTGCTCCCACATGCTGAGCCAAACAATTCGCTTGCACACAAGAGATGGTTCCCTAAAATGTTTACAAAGTTGAGAATATAACATTTTCATTTATAGTATAATAAAATAACACAGTATCACATGAACCCTCTAACTGTTTAATTCCTTTTCACCAGGTTCAATAAGGGAACCCTAACGCGGCCTTCGACTCAGGTAGGCAGTGTCATATTTTGTTACAATATGTGCACGTTAGGCTCAAGCTAAACAAAATGTTGTTCACACTGCCATGATCTGGAGAATGTGCTCTGAGAGGTTTTTATGTGCTGCATGTTCCTGCCCCTGCCGTGCTCCTGAACAGTGAAGTTGATCTGAATGCCTGTACCTGCGTGGCAGGGAAAAGGGACAATTTGTGCTCTTGGAATTCCAGTTACTTACTTTGCAGGAGAGGCTTATGGTGCACCCTCATTTCCTATGCAAACATATTTCTCCAAAGGAGAAAAGACTCCATTCTGGTATGGAGCTGGGCATAATCCTTTTGAGAGAGGTAGGGGCACCCTTTGAATTCAGGTATAAACAAAGGGCTTCTGTGCAAATACTATGCAAGAGAGCCAATTCCCTCTGTCTTTGGTACTAATGAAGGATGGACCTTTGAAGGAGGAATCCAGAAGGAACAAATGAAAGAAGCCCTCTTGGCCATGTCTGTCAACTGTGACTTGAGCCTCCATTTGGAGATCTGTGCTTCTAAATGTAGGTTCCAAATAGATATAAGTATTTTGATTACAGGCAAGAAAACAAATCTATTTTAATCTGACGATAAAAAAAAATGATGGCAAAAAAGTGTCAACAAAAGGAACTACTTAAAAAATGAATGCTAGAAATTCACAGTTTCACGAATTAATAACTTAAAAGCACATAGCTCCACTTATTTCAAAGCTCAGGGTTTTCTCACTGAGCATTTCTTATGTCTCAAAAAACAGGAATAAAGTTTGATAACCACTGGCATAAGATACAACAGTGATAGCAGAGCATTTAGGTGGGAGAATATTGACAGGAAGGATCAACAGTGACAGAAATGGCCTTTTAAGGCCTTGATTATTTTCAACGGACCTTCAATATTTTCATACCTAACATATACATGTGCAGTACAATTCAAACCATGAGCAATAGCTGTTTTTATAAGTGAAGGAACCCATTCATTTTTCTGTTTTTTGTTTGTTTGTTTGTTTGTTTGCTTTCCCAAATGGGGAATACTAATTCACTTCCATTTGGGAACAATTGAGTGCAACTATTATTAAAAATATACAGCTGGTTTTGAATTCTCTATGCAAAAAAACACTTGAAAGAATAAAATTTTGTTTAAAATGGCTCAAAAATAGACCAGAATGACTGACATTCAAATCATGAGAAAATGAGTTCATCTGATACTGAAACCTTGGGGTCTTTTGTCTCTTCTGTATATTTTTGAAGTTCTCATCAGTGTTATTTGGACATAAAAGATGAACTATCCTTTCTGGCTTATACCTTAATGAAAATGATGTTTCCTAAAATGCGCAGACTTGCACATTTCCCAAGCTTGAGGTCAGGAAGAAGTTTTTCTTCTGGTTGAATGGAATAAAATTTTGCTTTTATCAGCTTTCTTTTTGAGAATGTTCGTTTGTTCCACACAGCCAATTTTGTATGAATGTATAGAAGGGGAGTGTGGACACACTGTTCCTCCCTGTTCTTCTCTTTCTTCTTCAGGTATGCATTGTATGCAGATATCAAAAGGACCACAATTTAAACTCATTTCCAGAGGACAAATTTCTGCCTCATGAAAACATCAGTGGTTACAGTGGTTGAAATAATAGATTCAGAAAGTTGAAAGGTTTGTGGCATCATGACTTGCTGAAGTAAATGGCAGTGTTCGTAGCATGACTCTTGAAAAAAGAATTGAACTCTATTGCCTGCAATCATCACTGCTCTTCTGCCCTTTGTTCCTCCCTGCCAAAGTGATAATTTTATATCTCCTCCTGCTTGAGAAGTAATGCAGTATGAATGCAATAGGAGTTTCAACAGGCAGCAGTTCCCTGTAATACAATCAAAGAATCATAGAAACACTGAGGTTGGAAAAGACCGCCAAGACAATCCAGTCCAACCATTCACTCACCATCAGTATTTCCCACTAAACCATGTCCTTCAATACAACATCTAAACACTTCTTGAACATTTCCAGGGACGGTGACTCCACCGCCTCCCTGGGCAGCCCATTCCAGTGCCTGAAAATCCTTTTTCCTAATATCCAACCTGGACCTGGCTCAGCTTGAGGCCTTTCCCTCTTATCCTCTTGCTAGTTATGCAGGAGAGAAGGCCAAACCTCACCTCACCACAACCTTCTGTCATGGAGTTGTACAGTGATAAGGTCTCCCCTGAGCCTCCTTGAGACTAAACAATCCCAGTTCCTGTAACAGACACAGCAAACTAAATAAAAAGAAGCAAAAAGCTGAAGTGAACATCAGCACAAGACGATGACCTGCAAACTCAGTTCTAACACATGATCAGTACTCTGAGTACAAAGCATAGACTGTTCTTCTGCCCTGGACTCGATGAGTCTATACCATCTCCAAATATAATCCTCCATACTGATTCCTCATTACAATCAAATATATTTTTGGAACATTTCACTTCCATTAAAGCTTTAACTTGATCCTTCATTCTAACCAAATTTTGCAGCACGATGTTTATACTAGAGTTTTAATTAGATCTATTTCGTTGTAGTACTTGTTAAATGAATTCTTTTATGCATCTTAGTGCTATGGGGCTCTGGCAGCTTCTCCCCCAGCAAGCAATAAAATATGCATTGGTAGAGGCTATAAATTACTTTTTTTGCACATATCCTAAGAAAAATTGCCGTTTGACTTTTCCTGCTGCTGATATTCAGAAAGGCAAGTCTGTTGATCTTTGCTGATGTCAGGAGATAGAACTGATGTAGGCACGGCTCTCTTTCTTCTTCGCCTCCTCTTACTACTGTTTCAAAGGCTTTTCATTTTAAGTTACATATAATCAAACCATTTATGTATGCTTTCATTTTTAACCATGACTGATGGTTAAAGATGAATCTCGTAAGAAAGAAGGGCTACTTTTATTCCTTCCCCATCATCTTTTCATTTCTTTTACTGAGTGAAACTCAAAATGGTACAATCAGTTCCGAACACAGAATTTCTTTCAAGTTCATGGTCCATTTACTATGAAAGGTCATATTTACATGCACGTCCTGTCCAAACAAGACCACCAAAAGGTAATGACAAAGGCTTGAAATTTCTCAGAGTTCAAGATTTCTGCTCTATCAAGGTTTCAGTTTTCCACTCACTTTGAAATAGCAACTTGCAGACCTTCCAGTGACACCGTATTTTGCCTCTGCACTTGGAAAAACTCTTTTGGTGTCCCAGGCTGGATTTCTCTTTTCTGAAGTCAGGGCTTCTGGAGATCTTAAGCAACATTTTTTTTTTTTTTTTTTGCCAACCACTTTTATGTATTTTCTTACAATATAACCCAACAGCATCTTCTTGGTTGAAACATTCTATCTTCTAAGTTTGGCTATTTTCCTTATCTAACAGATGGGGAGAGATAGTCATAGTGAAATCAAAGTGTTCAGAAAAGGGCATTAATCATAGGTGTCCATTTTAAAAGAGGATGGAGCTGACTTTCTGAAAAGGATTAGCTTTACTAGAATGTGTTACGAGGTAGGCAACATAGATCTCATTGATTTTCCTAGCAGCTAGCAGAACTCAACAATTCCTTAGTTTCCTGAAGGTATAAATAACTGTGAGTACTCACCCAGTCGGCAAGTTATGTTGTACTGATGGCAGATGCTCACTAGGGCATTTCTGGCAGAATTCTTCCAGAACCTCTGCTCTATAGAATGTGAGATTTAACTAGGTTGGAAGTCAGGGGGAAATTCTTTATGGAGAGAGTGGTGAGGTGCTGGAACAGCTGCCCAGAGAGGCTGTGGATGCCCTGTCCCTGGAGGTGTTCAAGGCCAGATTGGACGGGGCCCTGGGCAGCCTGGTCTAGCATTAAATGGGGAGATTGGAGGTCCTGCATGTGGCAGGGGGTTGGAGCTTCATGATCCTTGATGTCCCTTCCAACCCGGACCATTCTGTGATTCTGTGATTCTATTTTGTGGCAAATGTAAATCATAACAGCTACTCGTCTCTTAGTTTTGCCCTCTGCTGGGGTCCACTAGAAGATAAACAAGTGATCTGTCCCTGCTGGCCATATTCACTTACAAAAACTTACTAGAAATTTCAGAGAACAATTTCTGCAATTGTCTTTGAAATATCTCTTAATATATTGCATCAAAAAGACGCAAAAAGAAGCAGCAAAACTCCGTAATTCAAGACTATTCAAGGCTGACATACATGAATAAGAAAGCAGCCAATTACAGAAAATACTGCAAGCACATTCTTGCCTCTAGTAAAATAAGAATAAAGCTTACAAAAATCTCCACTGAGGCTTGCTCCCTCTGTAGTATAATTGATACTGTTATATTGCCTCTGAATGAACAGTGAGCTCCTGAGGATAATACAGTCCTTGATGGAGCACAAAACATGAATGGGGAAAAACATTTAGACCCACTTCATAAGCTTTCCCATGTTGATATCTTAAACAGTGAAATTACTGAGTCAACTTTTCTGCAGCAAAATAAGATCTATGTGGAAAACTATGTTAGTGTTTGTGCCTACCAAGTCTGTGGTCTTTCTCAACCTTAAGGCAGAGTCTTTGTTTAAATTATGTTAAAAAAAAATGTCCAAATGCTACACTCTTATCCCACAAAAATAATACATGGAAGACTTTGCAAAAGAATCTCACCACCAGCCACAGCCCCACACAATTAATTAATTAGATAAGAAAAAGATGGCAGCTCTGAAGTGTTTAGAAATTCTTCAAAAACGGTGCTGGCATCTTGAGGTTGCACACTGGATTAGCATTTGGATTTGCTTTTGCCCATAATGGGATTTGTGTAGTGGCTGTAGCAATGCAGTTAACGATTACAAGGCAGCCCCAAGAAGTTCTCCGAATGAATTGCAAAAGATGAATGGAAGATCTGAGAAACACGGGCACTAAAACCAAGCAGCTAGCTCCCAGAAAAGAAAAAAAAATATTTGCATAAATTTGTGGCTCTAAAGAAAGCCTGTGGAACTTGAATTTGCATAATCTAAATGATGAGAAAAGTCAAGGAGACTAAAGACTGTTTAGACATGTTGGTGCCAGGGCTAGCTCTTAACTTGCACAAATCACTTAGTGTGAAGAAATCCCATATGCCCTGATCCTGGAGCCAGAAAAAGTGCTAAGAAAGATTTCCCAGTAGAATGGACAAAAGCCTGTAGTCTGCTGGGCAGCAACAACATAAAAAGACTTGGAAGCTCTGTATAATACTAGCCAGTAGTGTCACTGGACAGTATTCCATATTGAGGAGTGGGAATACAAACTTTGGTAGCCCTGATCCTGTACTTCTAGGGATCAAGAGGCAAAGATCAGTCTCTCATGGTCACCTCTCTCATACCCTTGTAACGGCTGAAATGCCAGGAACTGCTGAATCCTCATGCTGACTGCCAAACTTTGACAGAGAGATGGAGATGCACATCTGTCAGAAGCAGGAAGACAGACAAGATGTAACCATGTCAGTGCTGTGCTTAGATATCCTCACCCTCCTCCATTGGCTTTCCATCCCCCGATTTCTACCGCTACAAGCTGAACTTCTCTTCAAATTATGGCCGTGCAAAGGAAGGAAAGAAGGTTCTTTTGAAAGAGAAAAAAGCAATGTTTCAGGACTGCAGATATCCCTCACTTCACTTTGTTTATTATTCTCTTTAATTTCTGGAGTTACTTAGATTTAAGCTTAAATTAAAATGGTGGTACTTAGTAAGGAGTATCAGAGGCTTACAAATCCAGAGGGTTCTGGGACCTTTTGTTCTTTCATTTCTTTCTGATAATTTAATGCTTTTGAAATTCAAATATATGGAACAGTATACCTTGTCAAGTTTACTCTTTCTGTAAAGTACATAAATTCCTAAGACTCCTTAAAAATGAAAAATTTATGTTTTTCAAAGTCTAATTTTTGTTGAAATATATGGGCAGGCAGTGTAATTCAGCAAACAAACGTGCTGAGTTCCCTCTTTAATATTTAAAATGCACCCAAGGAATGCAGAAACTGTCTTTAAAACAGAATCTTCTTTCCTGTCAGCATTTCATACGTGGGGTCATTATATGAAATACGTACTGAGGCTATTTGCCAAGGCTGGCAAATGGAAGGACACACACCGACTTCTGACTCTGATCTACTGGATCGGATCAGGTTCATATTAGAAAAGCCTGCTTAGACCTAGTATGTTTCCTGTTTTCTTCAATTTACATTTATTTGTGTCACATACTAAGTAACAACATGACAGCTTGCATGTTCCTTATTAAGAGAACAATTTACAGAGGCAATGGCAATGTAGCTACTGCTCAAAGATGCATGCCACCTCTCTTCCTGGTGCCTATTAACTCTCTGAGTGCCTGTAATCCATGCGTCCCTACTCTTGATGCTCTCTGCAATGCCTATGCTTCTGCTTTAATAATTCTTATTAGTACTTATTTTATGATGTTTGAGAACTTGCCTGTTCCCCCTCAGTTATGAGAACCTGGAAAAAATCAAGGAGAAATTTCCATACTGCAAGCATCTCTGAGCCCTAATGCAAGTGGGGATATGTTACTATGACTTATGTGGTTGGTCACAATTTATATTAATTCACGTTTGAATGTTTCTAAGGAAATGTCTGTGAAATAAACTAATTTGACAGATGGGAACTGCTAATCCCACTTCTACAGCTACTCTTACCCAGTAGGTGCCTTGTTCATTTTACACCTTTTAAATCTCTTAGCTGGCTTATGCTTGTAACACGTCATTTAGTTTTTGCAAACCAAAGCCACAGACACAAACAATTTTTAGGCACAACAAATAATTTGCATCTTCAATTGGAGGATGTAAGAGAGTCTTAGGAGGAACCAATATCTCTATTCCAAAATGCCACTGTGAACAGAGCTCTTCATTTTCCTCATCTGGCTGATGGGGAAATAAAACTTGGATAAAACTCATCTGTTTGCATGGGCTACCACCCTTCACTTTCACCCTTTGTGTGGGCTCCGTGCAGAATAGTCAATTGCACCCTCCTGCCCCCAGACTGATTCCCCTCTTGGGATTTGGATGCACCTCTCATACAAACTCAGCCCAATGCTTTCATTTCCATTATACAGGAGGGGAGTAAACTCTTCAAAAGGGCTGATAACAGCAGGACTAGGGGAAATGGTTTTAAGTTGAAGGAGGGAAGATTTAGGTTGGATGTTAGGGGGAAGTTCTTTACTAGGAGAGTGGTTAGGCCCTGGAACGGGCTGCCCAGGGAGGTTGTGGATGCCCCGTCCTTGGACGTGTTTAAGGCCAGGTTGGACGGGGTCCTGGGCAACCTGATCTGAATGTGTATGTTTGGTGGCCCTGCTAGGCAGGGGGGTTGGAACTACATGATCCTTGGGGTCCCTTCCAACCCGGGTGATTCTGTGATTCTGTGATACTTTTCTTACCATGTGATACATGCAAATAGTGGAAAATCTAGTGTCCATTACTAGGTAATAAGATAAATGTTATTGCTGTCTAGTGTCATCCAGGGGGCTATAATTATGTGGCTTAGTCAAGGCACATGGCAGAAGTAACATTTTTGTCTCTGTGGGAAGAATTTTGTAGAGGGCTTCAGGAAGTAATCATAAATCACATTCAAGTACATCTGAAGACTGGGCAGCTTCAAATTTACTCCTGGGGGACTGAAACATTTGAGAAAATATTTACTTTTGCCAATGCAGGTAATTTACAACGTCAGATAAGATGACTCTTTAACACTATGCCAAACACTAGAAATTCCAGTATAATTATATTACCTCATTAAACATGAAAAAATAACCTTCATGCACAGGCATGTTTTGAGGTAGCCAGAAGTGGGAATTGTTGCAGCATCCGATGGGCTCAATTAACAGCCCTTGGGATGCAGAAGGGTTGTGAAGAAAATAATGAAAAAAGTACCCTTGTAAGATTTCTGAATGGAAAGAACTGAAATGCCTGTTGATCATGGCTTTTGCTGGCTTCACAATGATATTGATGGCGTGGGACTTACTCCATGTTACTCATGTATAGTTAGAAGAAACAAAACATAACCTCTGCAGACCTTACAAAAACACATAAGATGAAGACATCATGAATAGCTTCATTTTGCAATATTTAAAGATGGTCATTTTTCCTTGCTAGGAATTAAAAAGAAATAAAGCTAAAGAAGTATGCAACATTCTACCAGGAGCGAGATATGCTCCCCATTATTACCATAGAGAGAAGTACACTGATATGAGTGTCCTTTTCAAAGATACTTTGGTTCTCAATAACAAAGCTTTCTCTACAGGAACAAAATATCAAACCCAAATCTTAGGAAAAACTGCAGCTTTGACAGGTACCCAATCTAGAGATTAATATCTGAAACACAGACTGTCTCAGTGGTTCAACCTGAAATGCTCCATTCTCTATTCTAGGCAGCAGATCTCCTAAGATTTTCTTTTAAGCCTTAGGCTGAGTCAAAATGTTGAAAGACACTAGCTAACATTTGAGCTGTCAAAAGTTGTTCACCTACTGTGTAAGATTCATTAGCTTACCTTAATTGGTTATATATGAAAAGTAATAGATATAGACGTCTGAGTGACTTGCAAGAGATCAGAATTGGCTAAGGTAGGCATGTCCAACCAACAGTCCAGCACAGCTAGAAATGCAGCCCACCCCCTGCTCTGTGCCATCATGGCAGTGGCCAGTACTCACCCATTGCTCAGGAATGACCAAACACTGGTGTGCTATTAATACTACCTGGACTGAAACCAGGACAAGGAGAGGGAACAGTGCTAACTCAAGTTATGGCAAATAATTTTATGCATTTTGATACCTTGATTAAACGCAGTCCTGTGAGCAGTAGAAGATACGGAGCTGTGCTTTCCATTGTGATAAGGAATTTAAGAACATGTTTCAAGATTGGAAAAAAACTCACTTTTTAAAATATATGCTTGACTCTGCTTTCTATCAGCAGAGATTCCCGACCTGTAAAATTTCAAGTGGAATGTACAGACTCACAATCAGGCATTGAACTCAAAACTCAAAAACACTTTATTCATATTATTGCTTTTTGACAGTAGGTACATTTGAGAACAAGTTTTCAAGGATGAAGCACAGCAGAAATGAAATTTCAGCAAAAGTCTCTGCCATACCACTAAGAACTGCAGCCACTGCCACTGAACATACAAAAAAGTCGCATATCCCACTGGTTTTACAATTGCATTGCTCTCCTTTTTTTTTTTTTTTTTTTTTTTTAATAACATGTAATAAAAATTTAAATGTTTTGTAACTTAAATATGTTAACAATAGTATATATTTTAAAAGGGGAGCTCCAAAATAATGCCTCCTATTTTATTACAGTGTATGTTGGTGGTATAGCAGTAGAGGCTGAATGTTCTCACTGCTATTCTGTTACACGTTGTTGTCATGCCACAGATGGCAGCAGAGGGGCAGTCTGACAAACTGGTGTCTCACATGGAAGCGTATCTGAAGCAAAGGTGTGGAAATGAATTCCTCCATGAAGGAAAAATGGCACCCACTGACATCCATCAATGTTTGTTGAATGTTAGTGGACACCAAACAATGGATTTGAGCACAGTGAGGTAGTGGCAGCAGCAACAGCGAATCACATCTGCTGGTGCAGGCTTTTATGGGCATGGCATGAAGGCTCCTGTTCATCAGTGATGAAAATGCAAAGCTAATGGTGGTGACTATATTGAAAAATCATGCTTTGTAGCTGAGAATTTGCTCTATCAAGTAGTGTTACTGCGCTCATTTTATCTATTGCAGTTTCCACAGAAATAAATAGGAGGGATTACTTTTGGGGTAACCTACACATATATGGCCCAAGACATTTCCTCTTCATTCAGTATGGCTGAAACAAGCCAAAAGGGCGGACAACCAAAGACTAGAAGATCTTAGTGGTCTTTTCCAATTGTAATGATTCCATGATCTTGTAAGAATAGCATTCTGGAGTAATTGGGCACAGCACCTCATGTTTCGAGCTGTAACAGAAACCATAGAAATTGGCTCCATGGTGCTGAAGCAAGCGAAAGTTGCAAGTGGAGATCAAGAAATGAAGATCAGTCAGATTGAAAGATGCATTAGCATTGTACACAGACACATGATTTTAATAGACTATTTCTGCATAGTAATGGCAGGTGCCACCATGTATAGGTATAGATTATTCTAACAATTTTACACGCACCTCGTGCATGCACACTATCTGGTCACAAATTGTGATACTCTGCATTGTACACAGTATAAAACTCTAAACCTTCCTTTTTTTTTTTTTTTTTTTTTTCCCACTGAAATTATCTGATTTACTTCTCATTCAGAGTGCATAATAAGTAAGCAATTGTGGAGTAGACTGCAGAATCAGATTCCATAACATACATCTCCCGATCAGATGGCAATAACCAAAATGCATCTCTCTTCCGAGTATTCAAGTTGCAAACACAAAAATGTGTTCTACTTATTAAAAAAAAATGGAGACAATTGCTTCTGACAAATAATGGCTACAGAGAAACAGGCACCTTTAACTGCACCATGAGTAGCTTTATTCGCACTTGCAGTAGAAATAGTGGATTTGCTTCTCTCAGGATCATGAAATCAGCCTTATTATTATAAGATGCACTTGAGGCTCAGTTTCCAGTTCATAGTCAGCTTCATTATGGTGGAAATTCTGCTCTGGCCAACAAAAGGTCAAGATATAAATCCTAGAGAAAGATCTTTAGCTGTAGTCAACTGCAAGACAGGAAGGAGTTGATAAAGAGGAGTTAAAGACAACACAGATGCATACATATTTTATGTAAGAAGTGGGATTTGTTTTAGAAACATTTATATAATTAACACAATTGAGTACAGAACTTGTGCAATTGTGTTGTTTTCCTTTTTTTTCTTCTTCTTTTTTTTTTTTTTTTTTTGTAACACTGCAAAAATCTGTGCTATTTAAAAATAGAATTGTTATGCTGTGTTTCTGTCTTTTAAAGATATACCAACCGTGAAAAATTTGGCACAATACACAGGAACACTTCTGAGGCTGATGTCAGAGAAAACCTAACTGGCACATTTGCCAAGCTGCAAGAGAGAAAAACTAATGAGAAAAAATGAAAGAACAAAGCCTTGTTTTCACTGGCTGCTCCTAAGAACCTGTGATCGTTTGTTCAAATGCTGAAGAAAATTAGTTTACTTTTAAAAATCTGAGAAATGTCTTGAGTCAAATAAGCTCTCGGGGAGGAGAGCTAATTTTCAACTGTGCTTAAGCTATTCATCAACATTAAGCTTCAACTGTAAGTGATCCCAGCCGTGCAGAACAATAACAACACAAAGTTCTTTTATTTCAATTTCCAGGTCCAAAGGAGAAATGCAAGACATGTTACCTTTCATGTTTTTGAAATACAACTGAATGTTGTAATAGCCAAATAGGATGTGCTTTGCTGTTCCACTAAATCAGTTCAAAACAACCATTGACAACAGATTTCTAAATATTGCATTTTCATATTTTTAACTTCACTGATAATTCGGGCAAACTATCTAATAATAGAACATCCATCCTTCATTTTCTGACATAATGAGGATTTCCCTGTTCATTACAATGTAAGGCAAAACTCACATAACTATATCTTACACCCTATAGGAAAGCCTGAAAGCCCCATTTCCAGTTTGCAATTCCACTGAGGAAAACCAGCTGCCACAGAATTACAGGTCCGTGCTTCCAAGGACTCGCTATGCCATTGAGACTTTTGTGAACTGCTCTAGAACTGGAACAGCATTTGCAGCCAGAAAACAGGCCACTCCCACTGCTATGTGCCCTATAGTGGTTTTATGGACCACTGGTTTAGGATTTATGGACATCCAACATCCATCCCACTTGGAACACTGGTGTAACAGCTGGAAAGGGATGAAATACAAATACAAGCAAGGATTCTCATTTTACTGTAAATAAATATATTTCTACTAGTAGTGTTTCTGTCGCAATCACACACAAAATTTGCTGTAGTCACACAAAGAGAGACATCTATTAATCATCAGATGAGGTAGATTAAGCTCATACGGCATGCAAATCAAAGAAATCCACAAACATGGATACGCTACACATACGTTCACATGTATGAGAAAACCAATAAATGAGGACCCATTTTTAAATGTCAGATTCAGAGTTCTATAATGGAGCAGCAAACGTTCACGGAAGATGGAAGTGTGGCATATCAATTCTGCAGCACAGGTGGATTTATCAGTGGATTGCCAGTGGAAATCACATTCCATTTTCAGCAGGAATGATGCTGATTAGAATTTGGGACTCTAAGAAAAAATTGTGTAGAAAGTAGTGCTGATGTGAAGCACAGGAAAGAGGAAAGAAAAGATCTGTTAAATGCAAACCTTTTGATGATGTTTCTTTGAATTCTTGTGCTTCTTGTGTTGCACCAGATAGCAACTATCTTCTAGCAGTAGGACTATCAGTTTACTGGGTATGTGGACAGTGCAAGTCATGGGGAAGGCCTCAACCCCAATATAAGAATTAAGGTGCAGAAATAACTGCATAAGGAGAACAGCCATGCTAGTTTTATTACCTATGCTACTACCTCTAACTCTTCAGAAGACCATCTGACTTAAAATTCTGCACTGAGAGAATAAGACAATGCTCTTTTTAAATTAAATCACGGCACAGAAATCTCATCTCCCAGTGTAGCTGTCTCCTTAGAAGATAAGGATTTTTATTTCCTCCTAAACCACTCTGTTGATGAATTTTGTTTTAATCCACAATGTATCAAAATAACAATTGCCCAGAATTTGGCAGGTGCAGAATAATTTGTTCAGTCTGGGATGTTTGATAGCTTTTTTACGATGGCTGTGACACTACATTTGTTTGACTAGTACACTGAACACACAGTAAGAAAGATGCCAAGAGGAAAATTCGTGATGAAAGAACTGACCCAAAAGGAAAATCATCAGAGAGGGCTGTTTGTAGTGGCATTCTTCACTGAGCGAGCAGCTCGAAGGACTCCACAACAACCACAGGCATGAAAGCTATCCAGCCCATTGCAGACATATAAAAGCTTGCAATATATTGAGCATCTCTGTTCTCCACTACAGTTTATTTCACAAAACCGTAAAATACATATATTAAAGCTTCACTATTTTATTCTTTAAAATAATATTTTAAATAAGTTTGTTCTCTCACAAAATGCTATGTTTATTGTAAGGTTTTAGTTCATATCTCCCCAGACACTTCATGTTATTTATCAAGCTGCAAGATGGAACTTGTGAGAACATTAAAACACTGCACAAGAGTGCAGGGAAGAGTAAAAGTGTAAACTGGCACATGTCAATGACTTGAAATTACTCACATGACATTTTGTTCTCTGATCAAGGTTTACTGAAGTGACATCACATAATTTTTCCTACTACTGCATTCAGAATTCCAAATACTATTTTGTACCTCATTTTAGGACTGCAATACAATTTCCCTGACATTGATTTCCAGGTATCCTATCTCCCATCATAAATTACATCCACTTCTGGTATCCAGCGGATCCCTCCATCCTCTGTGCATGAAAGAGAAAGGTCTTTTCTTGTAACAATTGTCCAAATGCACTCATCATTGCAGCATGTCCTAATGCCACATGTGGAAGCAGCTGGAGAAATGTTTTTCTGTATTTGAAATTGATGTTTGAGTCTATGTTTAGCCGAATAAATCTCTGGCATTGCAAACACGCAAATTCCTGAGCACCAATTTGACTGTGCACTGAAGATATATTTCTGTTTTTGTAACGATGCGTATTTTTCCTTAGGGCTGATAGGCACTAGAGCCTATCAATCCAACACAAAGCACACACTTTAAAGCACTTTATAAAAATGAAGTCGTGTGTTTACACATTGAACGTCTTCACCGAGGGGTCAGTTCTCTATGCTAAGTTAGCTATCTAAGCCTTCCTACAGTAGATGTGGAATCTTCTACCCTGTTAATGATTTTGCATCACCTTCCAGGAATGCAAGCTTACATGAAAACTGACAAATCTCACAATTCCCTCAAGCACTTGCCTAAGTTATTTATAGTAAGTTTAGGAACTGTTTTTATGTCCTCTCTGAAACATTCTTAACTTCTTCAAGGACACTCAAAGTGCAAGAGGACATAAGTGACAGTAACAATTTATTGCTCATTTTTCATTTCTCCTCTTTACCTTAAAAAAAAATTCAATGATACGAGCACCCTGTATCCTACAGTGCTTAGTTCTGTTAATGCAAGTTTGAACTTGGGAAAAAATGCACAGTATGTCTTCACCTAAAATTGTATCAGACTTACAGTTGGCTGCTTCTTTTAATGTCATCCTTGTTCCGACCTTTTCTTCCAATTGCATCCTCAGACTTTTGGTCAATTTGAGTAATTTACATTCTATTTTCAGCTTCTTGCTGCATACAAAAAAGTCAGGTTAAAGCCTGTAGAGATCAGTACATATGCAGAGCAGTTCAAGGAGAGAAATTAAACAGACTCCTCTATTATGACTTTGGGTACCTAAAGTACACCAGGGCACAGGCTTAGAACATGCATTGTTGGAGCACTGCCAGGAGCCAATCAAGAGTCTATCTGCCTTTGAAGTTATTACTTTGCCTCCAAAATACAAGCAAAAGGAATACTGTATCAGAACAGCATTTCTTATTCTGCTAGAATCCTACAGAGAAAACTCAGACCAGCCTACCATTTCCACATAGGCCCAATTTCTCCTAGCAGTTGCTCTGGCATCTGAACTTCCATGGCCACACACAGGCTTATGCCTATACCTTCCTTTACAGCAAATATGTACAGCACACAGAATCAGGAGTGGGCTTTCTAGCAGAAAATTAGGACTCCCTAAAACCAAGTAGCTCCAGAAGCCTACAAGATTCTGGCAGTGTAACGCATACCCCCAGGCAACAAATTTTCTACAGTTTAAAGTCTATATAATAGAAACTTGTGCTGTTTTCCTGCTACACTCCTTATTTTGCCCACCCTGCAGGAAATAAGACACCTGGAATCAATTAGATAAACCCATAATCTGAAAGCCTGCTCCCGATAGCATTTAAATACATATGTGGGATTACAAGTAGCAGCTGCAGATGATCTGGCAAAGGATAAAAGGAGTTTAACCATTTACCTTCTGCCTAATATGCTGGAGGAAGCCTTTCCTTTGTAAGGTTAGTGTAAGTGTGTAAACTCATCTTATCTATGCAATGTATGCTATGCTTGGGATCTACTATAACTCATTTGAGTTAAGAAGATTGAGAGTGTCTTGTACTTTCTTTTATAATGCATTTTGTTACCCAAGAGAGAAAAGAGACATAGAAGAGCTAATACTTAAACAAAATTCTACTTGAGCCAATGAGGATTCAAATCAGCTGAAAGTTTCTCTACTACCAGTTTTATTAAAATACATAGCCTATCACTATGCATCAGGCAGTATCAACTAATGAAATGCATATGTGAACTCATAGTTGAGGTAAATCCAACCAAAATAATTATGTTAAATTAAAGATTTCTGCCTTTTTTTTTTTGTTTGTTTTTTTTTTAGGGTTTTGGTTTTTTGGAAATTTTCTGAGCCTCAAAGGCATATGATATATGCTGAAGAGGCACACAATGTGATACAGCACCTAGGGGACAGTTTTCCACTTTGCTTATGAATGCTATCATATTGTTTTAATAAATATAAGATAAAATTTTAAGACTTTTATTTTTAAAATTATCTCTCCCCTACTTTTACTTTCTGGAAGCAGGAAAAGTCACCAAGTCTTCAACAAATGTGTCCAATTTTGGGGAAATTCTGGATCAGTGAACTTCTCATTTCTGTATGCAGTAGGTGGAGAGTCAGATTTTTTTCATGATTTTGGCTCTACACTGGGCAAAATACAAGTTCAGGCTAATTTTTGGATTACTGAATTGGTAGGCTGTTAACACTCTGAGGGGGCATATAGAAGTATTCATCTTTGACTTCTTTTATTACAACTCAGAAAATGAGGTGACATGTATGTTAAGACTTATTAACAGATCACAAATATGAACCTTGATTATAAAAGCAAGAAATCCCAACTATATTTAACTTTTTAAATATTTGAAAATAGATCAATACGAAGGCTGCTCCCAAAGTAATGCTTCCTATTTAATTAAATAAACGTAATTTAATGTTGGCTCACAAAGTCAGAGGCAGGTTTTGGTGGTATGGCAGTGAGGCCGAGCCTTCCTGCTGAAACACCATTACATTTTGTTTCTGTGCAATAGATGGCAGCAGAGTGGCAATCTGGAAAAATATCTGGCCTGGGAGGCATATGAAGCAATGGTGTGGAATTGAATCCCGCTGTGCAGAAAAAAATGCACCCATGGGCATTAATTGTGCTTGCTAAATGTTTATGTCGACCAGCCAGTGGAAATGAGCACAGTGAGGTGGTGGGTAGTGTGTTTCAGCAGTGGTGACAGCAACAGTGGTCACCTTTGCTGGTGCAGATGATTGTGAATGTGGTATGCAGACTCCAGTTAATCTCTGATGAAAATGCAGAACAAATGTTGGTAACTGTGTTGAAAACTGGTGTTTTGTAGCTGAGATGTGCTCTATCAAAGAGTGTTATTGTGCTCTTTGTATCTTTTATTTCCATGGAAATAAATAGGAGGCATTACTTCCGGAGTAACTTACATAGACTCCCATAGGTCAGAAAAGACTTTCAAGATCACCAAGTCCAGCTATCAGTCCAACCTGACAAACTCCAGTGCTGAACCATGTCCCTTAGTGCCACACCTACACATCTCTTAATTGGGATGGGGGCTTCCATCCCTGGGCACCCTACTCCAATGCCTGACTGTCCAGTCTGTGAATAAATTTTTCCTGATGTCTATTCTAAAACTCTCTCTGGCACAGCATGAGAGTTTCTCACATCTTACCACTTTACTTATGAGAAAACAGATCAACACCCTTCTTGCAATAACCTGCTTTCAGGCAGTTGGAGAGAGTGATGGCGTCTCCCCTCAGCCTTCTTTTCTCTGAACTAAATAACATCAGTCATGCCTAATTACCTTTAAGCCATCCTCTGAAATTAATTTTCTGAACTATGTAAAGTTCACACGAGGTCTGTAGCATCAGAGACTTCAAAAGAAAACTATATTTCATGCAAATACAGATTATTTTCAGAAATTAGAGCCACTTCCTACATGTCCTGCTGTTCTCTCAAATATAATAGAAAGTGTCGTTTGATCAGGAAGTACAAAATTTAACTCCTGAACAAAATGAAATAAGTTACAGTAACAGGGCAATTGGCACTAATATTCTGCCATACTTGAAAAATCAGAGATCATATGATTAGACTGAGTGTTATGAAAACCACAATGGACATTGTGTGATATTCTGCAACGAACAGGTACTAGTATTAATATACTCAATAGGATACTGCAAAGTCAAGATTCATTATCACATTTTCCAGTAACAGGATTTTTTTCCAAATTCATGTTTTTAATTCCACAAAGGAAAACGGAGAGTAAAACCCAAATCTTGGTGGAAGGGGAGCTACAGAAAAGCTGTGAGCAAGTTACATGGTGTCACAGATGATGTAACTCAGGAAATGTTGCATGTGAAGTTCAACAGGAACTCCAATGAAGCTCTGTAAATTCACTTATTAAATGTCAATGTACATTGCATTCTTATACGTTATCAGCTATCTGTGAGTGTTTAAGCTGCAAAATATTTAGTATATTCTAAAAAAAGAAAGCTCCAGTAACTCACAAATTCTCCACGTAGATAGATCTGACTATGTGACGTTTTTCCTCATAGCTGTTTCTATAAATGTTTCAAATATATGTACTGCTATAAGCACAAGAAAACAAAATAATCAGGAATGTTGGTTCTACAGTCTTAACCCGTTATAGACATGCAGCCAATAAAACAAGTTCTCACACAACATGCAAGTGCCCTGCTTTGTGTCTCACAGATGTAATTTCACTGGCTTCTCTGGAGGTGTGCTTCACTGAGATGAAAAGTCTGCTCAGCAAATGCAAAGAGATGCTCAAAGCAGAAAGAAGAATTCACAGCCCAGTAGTGCTATGAACTTTTGATCCTGGACTGCTAGGAAGGTGGCATAAATGAGGGAAGTGTAATTCTGCTCTAATTTAAGACATCAGCATTCAGCCTTGCTGGTTTTGTACAACATGGTAGCGCTGCCAGGAACAGAATTTTTCTTAATAGGGCTCAGGACAGAGGAGGAGGAAGGTACTACTGAAGTGATTTAATACTCTGTGATAATCACCTCCCTCTCAAGGATAATTCCTCTCCTGAAGGACACAAAAACATGCTGGTTTTGAAGACAGAGGACAGCGTAATGTACTGGTGTAGACAAGAACCAAGTCCAAATTGTTTAACCTTTTATTTCTTGGTAGGAATTTCTCCTAAAAAGCCAGCTATGACTGCTGATAAAATTAAAGCAGAGATTCCTCACACGAGGAGCTCTCTAGTTTCCAGGAATCATTGAGTTTTGGGAGTGGATTACATACATGTATATATGTATAAACGCACACATACACATATATGCACATATAAAATTAATCTCATATTTTCCCCTTGTTTTAAAATATGAAACAAAACAAAAAAAAAACGATCCTGAAGAAAATATTTTGTCATTTCCTCATGAAAGGCCTAGTGTATGTGATTATTAAGGGAAGTGCCAGCAAGAAACCAAAAAAAAAAAAAAAAAAGAAAAATTAAGGATGGCCAATAATTTAAAATAATTGAAAACTCCAACACTAGAGGACGGCTTCTCATAAAACAGAACTGTTGGGAAGTGACAGTCATGAAGATAACCATGTGTTACAGGCATTCTAATAACTGCCAGTAATTAAGGTGGCCATAGCAGCCTTTAGGAAATTTGAATGAAGAAGCACAGGTTGCAGGACGAATGTTTGAAAGAAGCTGCATTAAGTCAGGCCATGAATGTGCAGCTAAATTGCAGGTGCAACACAGCTTTCTAAACAGAACTGATGTGTAATCATCTTAATCTTGTGAGTACTGAATCTATTCGTCCTGGTATCTAAAGCATGGAATTGGAAACTGCAGATCTACTATTATAGACTTCACAGGCATAACATATTTCTGTAACATATAACCCATACTAAGTGCTATTATTTGCATGTACCAGTAATGGAAGGGTGGTTTGGAGCCATGTCATCTCCCAGGCTACCTGCTGAGTTGTTTGGCTGCAGGGTGAGAGACAGCATGAGGTCCTGGGATTCACTGACCAGTGCTAGGCATCACATGTCCTTCCAGATGAAAAAGCCCAGCAAAGAGAAGTGGGGTGATGGAAGGAGGTAGTAACTGGGAGGAGGTAAAGCGTGAGATAGAAAAGACCAAAAGCTGACCACATGGGAAGCTTGTGCCTTTTAAAAAAATCAACTCAACTATTCTGTTTGTTGCCCACTTCTGGTTTTCTTGCTACTATTATTCCATCCTGCTACATGTTCACGCCAAAGCCTCTCCTGAGTATTTTATTTCACACAGGTACTGGCTGACTGTGTCCTTTCTGGTTTTTTATTCGGCCTCCATCATCCCTCCGAGGTAGGACTTCCTCTCCAAATGATAGGTAAGACAATCCAATTCTACGAGAAAACAAACACCTGTTGATCATCTTCTTCTGAAGTACTGAAAAGTCCTAAAGAATGTGATCTTCAGCACGACGATGAAGCACTTTTCAGTAGGATATCTATCAAGGTGACAGCTGTCTCATGAAGCTGACAGTCCCCCCTTGAAACATCCCTAGCTGAAACTCTTAATTCTCAAATAGGTGTTAACAGTCTGGACATCTGTACTTCCTTACCAGTCATTGGCAAAAATGAACCAGCAGCTTATTCTTTTCTGGGTTGAGGTACATATCAGCTTTTAACATCTTCTATGGGTCCTTGTTCAGCTCGGGGTCTGCATGCCCTCTGTACCTCTGGAGTAAAGGAGGTGGTCTCTAATGCCTAATGCTACAAGGACAATCACTACTCTCCAAGCAGCCATGTGAAGTGGCATTTACACTCAGGAATGGAAAAGAAGGATCTGGAATTGAACTGAAATTTCCAGGAGCTACTACCTCCAAGATATCCATCTCTCCTCTGATGCGGAGGAGGCATGTAAAGTATGGACAATAACAGGAGTTAAAACTTGGGTCAGGTTAGAGTTACAGAGGTTATAGGTTATAGAGCTGTTTGCCTTGTTGTACAAAATTTTTACTCTACACTATTTTTTAAATTACAGATGAGTTTGCTTATATGCATTTATATTCATCAAAATGATCAAGCGGCACATGCTCTTTCTAATTACCTCTTCAATGCACAGTGCTTCTCAAACACATAGTGGTTTGTGTATTTGTTTGCTTGTTTGCTTGTTTGATCTGATCCCTTAATCAGTGGATGAGGAAAACAAGATGATTCAGGATTCAAATAATTGTGCAATGTCTCCATAACTACTCTGAAATAATGATAGTTTGATGACCACAAGGGTAATTAGAAATATAGTGACAGTAACTGCAGAATCCATGAAAGAAACTACAGGTCAGAATTGCTTTTGTAATGTCATTTCCAGAGTGATAGGAGGAATTACTGCTTATTGGCAGTTTATTACCACACATAATTCTGATCATTCTAGGCTATCCAAGTGACGTAGAAAAACAAATCATGTAATTTAGTTCCTCCAGCAAGCTGGCAGTATACGATTCATTCTAGGAGTCATTCATTTCAGGAATGCTGTGTCTTCGTTAATGAATTAAACTTACTGCCTTATAACTGGTGCACAGTGGTTAAAAAAATTTACAGTGAGGCATTTACAGTTTCAGGCTGATTTACTTGCATGTGCGTGTAGTCCCTTGGGAATACTTCCTCCAGTGTTGTTGCACAGTTATTATTTTTCCTTTCTCTAGGACTGGTTTGGCAAGGCAGGAGGTGGCAGCCATCAGAAATAGGTTTTTATGACTGCAAAAACATTATAGCTCAAAAAATCCAGGCGCAGCATCTCACTCAGTCTAAAACAGGGAGGAAAATGTAAAAACCATGGCTCTAGGGGAGTACTGGGAAGTAGACCAAAATTAATTTATTCTCATTATGACTAATTCGGGAAAACATCTCTCTTCTGGAAAGTGTTTATGCACGTGCTCCTTTGACTTCAATGGGAGTTGAGGGAACTTTACAGGGCTGAGCTGGCAAACTTTCATCTCAAGAGTGTATTGTAATATTTTGAAAGTATGTCTATGTTTTTCTTCCATTTAAAAGGCATATAGATGGCTTGAATCAAAACACAATGTCAGGTCTTGTCTGTGTTGACATACACATATGATAGTTTCCTATTGGTGTTTCATCACTTTATAGAAAATTAATTTGTTAAGAAAAAAAAAATCATATATACTCTCTACAAAACCTAAAGGATGAGTTTAATATCTACTGAAATGGAACCTTGCTTACTGAAATCTTCTGTTATAGAACCATGGAACATTTCCCTGGGAAATATCCCTGGTTTTATCCCTCTAAAAGTCTGTGGAATTTTCCTAGAATAAATGTGAACAAGATGTGATCCTCAACATTTTCTCCTGTCAAAATCCTTTATGTTCCATAGCACTAAGGCAGGCGTTTCAGCTATTGTCCTCCACACCTTTTGTTACCTATACTTTGCTTTGAATGGAATATATTTTCCAGTTTGCCTGCTGTCTTGGTAGCCTTTGTCAAAATAAGTATGTCAAAAGCTGCCAGAAGTGTTGTCCCCTCCACTCAGCTACATTTTTTTATTATTGCAGTGCAAATAAAGTACTTCATCCTGTGCTGTTCTCCTCCTGAATCTATGGCCTGAGCAATATGCAGGAGGAAGCCTGCAGGAGCTGCTGAGGGCCAGTGGTGACTGACGCAAAAATGAGAGCACAACTGACCGACCCACATTCATAAACAACTGAACCATGGGTGCTTCTCGCAGTGATTTATGCAAGAAGATGACTCTGGTAACAGTCAGAAGACCTTTAGATCCCTTGCTCCATCCCTTGCAGCTTCAGGTTTTGCATAACTCAAAGAAGTCTTTCCATTCATTTTAGTGGATTTCAAATTAGACGTGGAAAGTTTTTGCAGCCCCAAGAGGCCAAAGTCTTAAGACTCCCTGCAAAAAGCTATCGTGAGCTTGTAAAGAAAGCTGCTCCACTAAGACTGCTTTTACGTGGGATAGTAAACATAAAATAGAATCATAGGATCATAGAGTGGCCTGGGTTGAAAAGGACCATCACAATCATCTAGTTTCAGCCTCCCTGCTAAAATAGCTACACTTCCCATGGAAAAGTGAGGCTTTTTATTGAGAAACAAAGATCTATGGGAGAGATAGATATGGAGCAATATCTCTAGTTCCTCAATGCTTTCATTGATTAATATTTTATTTGACATGACCATAGTTTTCCTCTTTGGTCTTCAGTAATGAGAAAAATGAAAAGCTGGATTACGTGCAGCTTTCTCAGCGCTAAAACTTTATGACACTTTGATAGGTGGAATTCCACATCTTAAAATTTGAAACCTGACGTTGTGATGCTACAAAGAATTGAACTGCCCCTCCCAATTAATTCGAAAAGTTACAGCATGAACCTCTTAGATTTTAGAAAATATTAAATAAAAAGTTGATGTAAAAAAAATGTCATAAAATGTATTTGCATAAACAAACAAAAAATACCAAAACCAACAACCACCACCACCAACAATAACAAAAAAGAGAGAAATAATTGATCGCTGAGAAATTTTGTATATGCACCTGACTAGGAATAGCAGAGAAGTGAAAAACTAGCTGCCATACTGTGGAGGTTCCTCAGACTGAAAATTCCATTGTTGCAGACTGGATCTTTGTAAATTTCTTGCATTTCATCTAAGGATGGTGTCAGAGATCTGACATCCCTTTGGCAAAACACTGTATCTTCTCTTTTGTAGTGATTTTCTTAAATAGATGTTCAAAATTCTTTGTCGTTGTTTGACATGACTAATATATAACAAGCAGAGATTCCTTGTGCATATTCCCTCTCTCAGTTAATACTACTGCAGATTAGTTTAGATTGCACTAAAACAAATGATCCTCCCTCTAATCTGACACCTGCTGAATAGGTGAGTTGGTGCATGCAGTCAATTCGTAAGCAGGCTGAAAATAGTCACAGAAGAGATGCAGTGTATGGAAAGCACTGTGAGACTTCCAGCCAGGACTGCATACCTCAGTTGAGAGTGTCTGAAGTCAGCCCAGTACCCTTCAAACACGCAGCCTTAATGGCTTTATTGTTTCAGAGTGCCAGATGTGTGTGCTGCAGTAGAGATGTGGCAGCCACACTTCTGCAACAGAATGATGATTTTACTGAAATGAATTGCAATACAACTTCTCCAAGAGTTAGAGCTACAGTAAACCATGCAGTTATTACTTTCCATTATTTGGTTGGTAGTTTAAATAAGCTGGTGTTTTAAATGAATCAGATTTGCTAGCCTAAGTTCAAATTCAGTTCAAAAGTCTAATTCAAAAGACCCTCAGTCTTGAGTCAAGACCAGGTACTGTTAACACTGCCTACAAACACTCCTCATCTACAGTATGACCGGGAATGAATGCTACCCTTTGATTCTAAAGGGGGCATAGTCCTGTTTCTCTTGAACCCTGTGATCTCCAGGGGCCTGACCCAGGCAGCTTGTGCTAATTATTCTACATCTTACCTAACCAGCATCAGTCATTCTGTCTAAATCACTGAGAAAACTCTGTGAGGAAGAAAGGCACAATTCAGGGTTTTTTTGTTTTGTTTTGTTTTGTTTTGTTGGTTTTTTTTTTTTCCCCTGAAGAGCTTTTGTCAACTGGCTGAAACTATTAAGAATATAAAATTTGAAAATCTAGTTAAAAAAAAAAAAAAAGTTTTTATATTATTATTTTCATATTTCCTTTTCTGGAAATATCTAGGAAAATAGAGCTAGTGTTTTATGATTCCATTATCTGGCCAACAGTTCATTTTATTGCACAGCAAATGGCCAGAGTTTACCTTTCCATACATTCACAGGTTCTTTTTCAGAATGTGTCTGATTTATAAACACTCCCATGTGCTTCAGTGAAATTAGAGTATTTTTCTGGCCTTGACTAATCATGAAAACTCTGTGGAGTTTTTTATTTTTAATTTTTTTTTTTTTTTTATTATTCTTAGAAGGCAGAGTCTGAGATTAATAGCTGTCAACGTGTGTTTATTATTACATCCTTTATTATGGCTGAAATGCTTGCAAAACTGACACAGGATATTTTGGAAATTATGCCTTTTGTCCATTAACGTGGTAAACATTTATCTGGGCATATGAGCCTTTTTTTTTTTTTTTTTTTTTTTTCCTTTTTTTCTTTTTTTTTTTAGAGGAATCAAGGCCAGTCCTGAATGGCATTACTCATGCAGGAAACCAAATAGGCTTTGGGGGCTATTTGCATTAGAAAACACTGGGTAAGGATTGTCGAAGGAATTCTATGCAGACTCAACTCCTGACATGTCTGACATGTTGATTAAGACCTTTTATGAGGAGAGAATTTGGTTCCAGCCTCCCATTAACACATTAGACCTTATTAATTGCTCTACCATTCTACAAGAAACACATTAGGAAAAGGGAGGGGGAAATTTGTGCTTCTCAGTGTCTTGTAGTAGGAAAGACTAAGGCTATATAAAAAACAGTCTGCAAGCTTTACTTCTAATTAACAGAGAGTTCTCCTGCAAAGGGACCGTGCAAAAGAGCTGCAAAATCATTCCCTGCAGATCCCTTTGTCTGGAGACTCACTGTGTCATGCAGTGAGGGGTGCAGTGGAGGCTGGGCAGCCAAGAGCAACAGGACAGGCTGAGAGATGGGAACGCTGGTGGGAGCTGCCTGAAAGCAAGGCAAGGATGTTGGTGTCCAGGCTGAAATGGTCTCGATGTTTTGTCTGGGAGGAGAAGAGCGTATTGCCAGTCCAAGAGCGGGCATTGCGACCCTAGAGACACAAACGCAACTGGAACTGGGCATGCTGTTGATAGCAGGTTAGAAGACAGCTGCGACTTCAACAGATGGCTTGACTTGATCTGTCTGAGCCACCTCCAACGCAGCCATGAAATAGGACATGCTTGGCAGAGCATTGTAACTGAGAACAGTCCCTCAGGGCCTTTTTGGTTGTGCCACTAGCCCTGCAGAGGCACACAAGGAAGCTGAAGAACTGGCTGGGACTCATCTTTGCTTTTTTCCTCAGTCTGCCAACTGTGTGTTATGTCGTTGGAAGGCTTCATCATGGCTGCACTCTCTCCCCACACCTTCAACCCCTCTTCCTTCATCACCACATTGAGCAACAACCTGAAAAGCACACACATTCTTCTATGGGGGTTAAATATTAAATACATTCATCATGCGTCTAGAAAATGCAGCTGAGAGGTTTCTCTGACAATGTTTCATCCTAATGAGGAATGAGAGCACTAACTTTCAGGAAGGAGTTTAGGGAAGAAGAAAGAAAGTAACAAAGATTATATACTAAATTCCTTCCCCACCAAGTCTGGATAAAAGAGGAATGCTGCAATGCTCCATGGCTCTGATGCTTCTTAGCCAGCACCTTGGACTAATGAGCCAAAGCAGTTAGACTAAAGGAGCCATGCAGTGTTCACTAGTTAATGTACTGCTGTTGCTGGTCGTATATCCAGACACATGGCAGCCTTTCCCATCAGAGCAATATACAACTCTAATGAAAAATACCAACCATAGCACAGTATCCATAGCCAAGCTGGAGTTTCAGTGACCCTTTTTCAGTCAAGTCAAAACTGATGTCTATTAGAATAACAAATGGCATTTCTTGTAAATGAGAGGTAATTTCTGACCTTTAACCTAAAGCCATAAACCACACTGAGCAACTGCTTCAAAATGTGATCTTCTCTACAACGTTTGCTTGAAGCAGAAATAAATAGGTGATGAGGTGACAGAGGTGGAGGCCAATGCTTTCTGAAGAAAAGCCTGTTTTATTGGCCTGATTTGTTTTCATGCTCTCTTTGTCAGTAAATATTAAAAAAAAAATAGGAGGGTCAGGACTTCTTCAGATAAAAATTTCCAACTGGCTGCTTAACAGAACAACATGCTCAAATACCAAACACTCCTGAATGTTGAAATGTTGTGCATATCGTTCGTTGCTTTTGAGCACTGCTTGCTTTTTAAAAAAGTAGTGATGGATCAGAGAGACTTGAAGAATCAGAAGAAAGTAGATCAGATTCCCTTGAAGATGGAAAAAAAAAAAAAAAAAAAAAAAAAAGGAAGGAATAATTAAAATGCTATGCACACAGAATGATGACATGATGATTAATAACAATGGGAAGCCTGACAGCAGGTTATACATGACTGAATGGGGCAGCTTTGCTTTCTGTTTGAATCTCTCTGTATAAAAAGCAACTTCAAAATGGGAATAAGGCCTGACACTTCATAAAAAAATCTTCATTGCTACACCTGTTCATGTGCCTCTTTGTATCATGTCACAGGACTTTGGTAACTTATTTGCCTATGTTGCTACTATGCAATTTGATTCTAATTAATGGTTCGCTGACTATGTTTAGTGTTACGGTGTCACAGTGGAACAGTTTTATCCGCTGTCAATCACTGACAGAAGCATCCCTGCTTCTGTTTTGTCACTTCTTGTTAGTTCCATACTACCCTCTCCTTCCAGTGGCACAACTGTTTGGTGTGGTCAGGAGGAAAATTAAGTCTAAGGGATAATCTAGAGCAGGGAAAGATTACCAGCAGAATAATTGAAGTGACGCCTCATCATTAGCATCCTTATACACTATTTTGATCCTTTACATTATCTAAACAGCAGTGTGCCTGTACTTAATAAACCTAGAATCAAATTATATTTGGACTGTGATCCCCATGACAACTCAACAGGATGTAATTGATACGAAAGGACAATTACAATTACAGTTTTGTAGTGGGAAAAAACTGTAAAGAAAGATGACGATGCAGTCTCTCGGAATAAGAAGGGGAGAGTTCTATCTTTATTTCAGCACTAAAGGGAAATTTTAGGAAGTGAAAATACAGCTTACAGAACTATAAAAACACATAAGAATCATGCCAAGATTAAAACAAACAAACAAACAAAGAGGAATATACGGGGAACTGAGCCAAAGGAGACAGTGTGAGTTGGCAATGTAGGTTCTGCTAAATTAGAGGCTGAACTCTGCTTTCAGTGAAGTGGAAACAAGAGCAGGCCTTCTGTTACCAGTGACCTTTATCTGATGGTGGCCATGCAAATCCACATGTTGGTCTGGACAGAGCAGAATTTAAAAGGAACGTTCACTTGGAAATACTTATATGTTATCTGAAAGCATTGTGAAGATGCCTCATATGCTAGAATATCCTTGTTCCAAACAAAATCCAAACCTGTTCTCAGAAACCTTCCAGATGGGATGAGCATGCAGTATTCAGGCAGCTCCACATGGCACACGTGTATCACTGGGCCCAAGAAAGGAACTCTTTGATTCTTCTGTTATTCCTTCAGAAAGTCTTCCACATTTCTTGTGCTATTTTCTTGCCCTATCTGAAAAGACTAGGAAAGGTCTGATGACGATGTCGACTTGAGCACCAGTCTGCTATCAGCTAAAGCAGGCTGTGGTGTAAAGGAGGAAGCCATGAATCTGCACTCAAAACAGTGCCAGTTTTCTCTTTAAACAAAGAATGCTGAGACCCTGAATCATTTCCAGCATACAAATGCATCGATCAGACTGGTTCTATAAACAGTTAGAACTTAGAAACAAAGCACAGCTTTGAGCCCAAGTGTTTCAGTAAAAGATAAGATACTTCAGCTCAAGCTGTGAAATTATTCATAGCTTTGAGACCTGAAATACCTGTACCAAACCCCGAGGAACTGACTCTGATGGCTTCAGTAGAAACCCTGGGTCTTTTCAGAAACACTCATGGAGTTGCTTAGGTGTACAGCAGTATAGAAGTTCGAATTTGGACACAAGTGCTTGTAGCTAACAGTTCTATTTTTAATACCACACCTGGATATGTCTCTGAAAAGTGAGATACTGACAATTAGATTATTTCTTGAACCGTGATCTTTGCTGTCAGCAGAGATTTAATTAGAAATATGACAGCAGTGACAAGCACGAGTCTTTTTACGTTTAAACAAGATACTGTCTGCATTGATGTGCAGAAGCACATAGCAAAAGTGAAGCCATATCAGTGTTGCAATTCTACTTTACCTCTGACTCTTTAAATTTGTGTGAACACAAATTCCAAAAGCAGTCAGTATTGCAAAGCAGAGGTGACAAAGTATGAAGGGGTTACAGCAAAACTAAAAGTAATCTTCAATATTTTGGAAAGAGTTAGAGCCCTGGCATTTCCTATGAAGATTTAATTTTGACATTTCACTAACTTTTTTTTTCTTTTTTAAGGTGCTCTACAGAACATATGTTCACCACAGTAAAAGGTAATAGTGATCTGTGAATTTGAAATTTAAATCAGGCAGCATTTCAGGTTATACCTTTCAAATTAAAAAGGAACAGCTCTGCATTGTAAATGGACTAACACTGGCAGAATAGCAGGAGCATAACTACCTTTTTTTTTTTTTTTTTTTTTTACCTTAAAACAAAAAGCATATGGGGTTGATGTTAGCCAATGCCATTTTCTTGGGCTACAATTACACGCGTCTGTTATTGCAATAAAGAAAACAGTCGTTTAGCAAGATGCATCTGCTGGCAGAAAATTTTCCAAAATTAATATTAGCTTATAAACCTGCTCTTCTACTGATACTCATTCTTTCTATTCCAAATGTCCTTCTCATGTTTTTTTCCTACCTCCTGCTATTTTGCTCAATTCTGCTTATGGTTTCTCTGAATGAGAGCCATACGGAACCAAATCCTGAACACTTGTGCAACTAGCCCCATCTGTCTTATTGTGTAGACTTAGGCTGTGTCTTCACTGTCAGAAAAAAAAAAAAAAATTCTTTTTTTGTTAAACAGCGAGATAACTAGATGTATTAGCTAGCTTTCTGTCAAATTTTAAAGGAAATACAGTTCTGTTTTGGAGTTAATGAAGTAACTAGAGGATGTTAGACTGCAGTGTTACCTCAACTAGTAGCACAGTGGTGCCAGAAAGGATAAAATTACTCATGCCTTTTCTCTGTTATGACATAATAATATTAGTTATTTGGCTGTAAGATAAGCACCTGTTTTTAGGATAACTAAAAGAAATAGCATTATAAATTCACTGATATTATACAGTTCTTAGTCTTTGTATCTGCCAAGTTATGAGGTTCAATAAATTGAAAATGCTTTCCAGATATTTCTTCCAAACATGTGTTTCAGCTGTGCTCTGACTTTATGTTGGCACTGAAGACTTAGGCCGTACCACTGGTTCTTATCCTTCATCTATCAGCATGCACAAGGCAGAAAGGCCATGACAAACATAGGCCTGCTGTATGTATTACGACAAGAGGCATATTGTTAGAAAGAATTACAAAGCACTTTATGTTTTGCTGTATGTGTTTTTCCATCTTCTTTCATTAGGGACACAGATCCTTTTATATCCCTTATCTAGGATATTTCTCATAGAATCATAGAAATACCAAGGTTGGAAAAGACCTACAAGATCATCCAGTCCACCAATCACCAATAATTCTCACTAAACCATATCCCTCTATATGGTGTCTGACGTTTCAGGCATTTGGTTCTTAAGAAGTTGAGCTGTAAGGAAGCTCTCTCCCAAGAAAGCTGTATGAGGATTTTCCTTGGCTTGGTTGATTTGAAGTTACGTACGTGAAAGTGTTCACAATGATTTCACTTGGACTGTTAATTTAATCTTAGGAACAATCTAACAAAACTAGATGGCACGTAGATGATACCACATAATCAACACAATTATTAGATCACCATTTATTAAATGCATGTTACTGCTAAAATATTTCTTATTGCTATTTCAACCCAGACTGCCGGTGAGGCACTTGAAATGATTAATGATACTGATGGATTAAAAGACCAGTGGATGTGCTTGTATGTATTCCTGCATGGTAGGGGAAATGATTGTTCAGGCCTAGTATACAAATTACTTTAAATCTCTTTAATCTGTATACAGTAGGGCATTCCACTTATACAGTGTGTACTTTTAGAACTGGATTTCTCTCTACCTGGCTTCTTGCACAAACACTCTGGAAAGATACTACAATTATTCTTAAAAATCTCAAAATGCCTTTCGACAATGCCAGATTCTGATTACAGAGTACTCCACAAAAAGTAATAACTGATTTTCCTAATAGATTCATTCTCCTAACCTGAATTTCCCAGTCCCTGAGAAAAGAGCAAAAAAGCATTCTTGCATATGAATTTTCAGTGTTAAGCTCCCATGGTTCTATGATTCTATGACTGTCCAGAACATTTTCTGCTTGGTAGTTCTGTCACACTACAGAAACACTGTATGTTGTCTAACCCTGATTGCACCTTTCTCAAATCTGTGTTACTTGAAGTAAATACAAGTCTGTGATAAGGTTATATAGAAGCTAATACTGTCTTTTGATAAAACATTACTTCTAAGAGTTGGGATCCACTCAAGAGACTTCAGAAAATGTGGATTGATGTTTTCCAGTACAGAAGATAAAATATTTTCCTGTATTTATCTTAACTGCGAAGATCCTTCTGTTTCCTTATCAGAAGAAAAAACACTGTATCACTTGCAATTACAAAGACAGAAGAGGAAGGAGAGAGGTTAATGTGTAAGGTTGGGGAGATATAATACATAATTACCACAGTAAAACTTCCAAGTAATCTAATCTCGTTTGAAGATTTATTTATTTGACCTTGCTTAGTCTCTGCATCAATTCTGTTTATGTTTACTCCTAGCATTAGCAGCCTAATCCTCCACTCACACCTGCAGGTAGCATGAAAAGCACTAAGTTGACAAGATGTTGAAATAAGAGCCTCTGACTGTGCTAGATTTGGTCACAGAAAAACTATTAGATTTTTGTCCTCAGTACAGTGTTAGTGCCTAATTAAAAAACAAAAACAAAAACAAAACAAAACAAAACAAAGGAGCTGTATAGTTCATAAAAAGAAAGAAAACTCAACCTTTTTTCTTTTCCTTTATTTTCTTCTTTACTTTTCTTTCCCCTTTTAAAGGTAGTTTTAATGTAAATGGGGAAAGAGCAATGTAGATGAAAGGACAAAGAATACAGAGTTCAGTGACAACTGGACACACAAGCATGCAACAAAGATTTCTAAAAGTTACTTCCTAACTCAAAATAAAAATGGAGTTTATATTCTTGTAAATCTCTTCTAGAAACTGTAATGCATTTGGATGTTTTCGGCAACCATAGACCTGTCTGATAATAAGGGAGCAGCCAACAAAGTACTCCTTTCATCTGTGATAAATCTTACTGTCCATCAATATTCTCCCATAGAATATTGATGGAATATATAGAAGCAAACAGTCTGGTGATTCCAAAGAATAGGTATTTTTCTGTGACCTCCATTGATCCTGTACCAGCTTATAAACATACCTAGGTACTGTGGTAATTCTGCACTCCTTATGTACTCACAGGTTTGTCAGTTAGTTTGGTTCACAGTGTTAAACAGTAAATTAATGTGTTTTGCCTGTTCCCCATATTTGGTGGATTGTAAAAATTTGTGATGGTAGAATATAAAATATGGAAAATGCAGTTTTAGCTTTGGAGACGAAGCAGCAGTGAAGTGCTTTAATAGAAGATTGCGTCTGACTGAATCAGCATTTTTACATTACACAGTTGAGGTTACAGGTCTACAAAAGACTTACTTACTCCCAGGAAAGGGATATGTCCCTTCCTAATGCTCTGTATGCAACTTCAACCCCGTCTACAGGAAACACAATGCTTCGTCAATCTCTTTTCACAGTGCTTGTCATGAAAAATCTGTTGTTGCTAAACTGTGCAGTTCTGTAAGTCAGGCAGTAAAGCACTGTGTATAGGCCAGAGGCTTCTCATGTTTAAAGCAGTATATATCCCATGGGAGCAATTCAGCTGCATACACATAGCTTCTAGTACCATTTAGAAATTGATAGCTAACTAATTGCATTTGGACTTGTGGTGCTGCTCCAGAAGGACGGAGGACTCCCAGTCATCCTGTGTCATACTACAATACTCTACAGACATCTTAGATACCTGAAGGCATGTAAATTGGCACTAAATGCTGTCGGTTTTTTTTTGGCAATTGAATGACTCTAAGCATCTGGAAAATAGAATGTTTCCAAAGAGACTTTTCCATTTTTAGAAGTAGTGCCCCTGGCAAAGGAAAGCAGTCTCATTTTTGGTGTAACATCACCCAGTTCTCCCCTCTTGTATTGTAAAAGCTTTGTGTATAGAAAAGCCAACCAAATCAGGCAGGAGGCTACTGCTATGACAAAATAAAGATATTATATACAAATACAGTGGGAGAAAACAGGAACTCTGTTACTTTTAAGTTTTCTTTCTGAAGTCTTGTTAAAGCTCTGCAGCAAGGCTGTAGATTACTGTATAGAAACCTTCTTGAATTATGCAAACTGAATTCAGGCAGTACCTTGTAATAAAATATATACCTTAATTTCAGTGCCACTTGCTATGCAGCTGAAAAAAATAAAATAAAGCGCTAAGTACTCTAATGAAAGTAGAAGAAAAGGAGCAGATTTTACAAACAACAGACATGCTAGCCTCAGGACATCTTTTGTTGTATGAAGAAAATTTGGTCACTTATGATAATATCGATGGATTAAATGGACAGAGACTTCCACATAATGCTTAATGACAGCAGGAAATCATTGCTGATCATTTTTCCTCACTTAGGTCAGCTGTCCAAGATACAGTAATAACAGATCTCTGACACTTAAAAATGGAGGAACCACACATACTGGCAATTCAAAGGGCAATTTATTTTATGTATAAAAGAAGCTCAAATGTTACCAGTACTGATGTTTTAAAGAATCCTATGTGTGTAAGGTGAAGTCTCTAGACAACAGACTAGACAGCTAGACAAAAAGGCTAAAATGAGTGAAAAGAATGAAAGAAAATGCTGAGAAAAGGAATTCAGAAGAAAGCAGTGATTTGTCTGCTCTTGTCCCAAAGGTAGTACTATCAGATAGCCCTAGTAGTTTTTTTACTGAAGATAAAATGTAATGTGAGCTCATCGTTATGAAATGGACACATGAGGATGTGTCCTGAATACAAACCCCGAAACATCTATAGGGGAGGTTTAAAAATAAAACAAGTAAAAAGAAACAAACCTACTTCAGGATGAAGGTTGAAAGCATTTTCGGTTATGCCCAAGAGTGAGGTTGGTACTGAAGTATTTCAATTAATTTCAGGATTGCAGTGTCATATAATCTTGTCTTTTTCACTAACCACTTTGTGACTATTTCTGTCTTCTGAAGGTCCATTTGTAGAAAGTGAAGTCTACAAAAGTAAAAGAAATTCTGCTACTTTTACATTATAGGGGAAAGTCCTGACTTCAGCAGTCCCAAAATTTCACGTGGAGCTTTGGTGAGGAAATTATGATACTTATGATGAATGAAAACAAGAGACCTAAAAGTTGCATCCCATCTAAATAAAATGAAATAGATGAAGACAAAAGTAGGGTGACATGATAGCATGGTTTCAGGATGAAGAGATGACTGGTAACAATTTACAAGTGATGTGCAAGCATCAAAAGACAGGTTTATGGAAGATACTTATGAAAATTATAAAACAGGTCATTTTTTACATGTAACTGACAACTGCTGGTGGAAGTATAAAAAAGAACAACTGAAAGATAAGTCGTGATCTGCAGCAAAAAGTTTTGAAACGAAAGACCAAGTTCCTCATGCTGGACAAAGAGGAAAGCTGAAGGAATGGTCATGAAAATATTGCCTATAGTGGCATTTATAACGTACATTTATGGATAAACTCAGGACTTATTGAGAGTGATAAAAATAAAGTTGGAATAGTTGATGCAGTGCTGCAGTGATACTGAGATGCCCACATTCACTTACACCTTAGGAGTGAGAACTCAGCATTGTTTCTAGGGAGATAATACTCTTTCTGACAATGCACCTGAGTGATAAACTGCTGTCCAGAAGTGCTAAGAAAGAAAAAATAAACAGTTTGAGAAAATGTGAGATCAGTTCATGTGACACTGGGGCTGAAGTGAGCGAATTTACTACTGTGGAAGCATCAGGAATACCATCTGTGGTCTGAAGGCAAACAGGCAGGCTGGGAGTGGAATGAGAGTCAGCTGGTACAGAGGTGGTGGTTATCTGAGGATCAGATATGATGAGAAAGAACTAAAGATTGGTTGTGGCAGACTTGAGAAAGCAGTAGGACATAATGACGAAGGCCATTAAAGGATTCACTGGATTCATAGTACTGAAGGTACACAAGCATGGAAAGGAAGAAGAAGGGGAGCACAGGACTGGGAGATAATTGATGCATAAAGGACAAAAATGTAGCCTCTGGGATTAAAATTGAGCAAAATTGCAGATAGAAAACTGGGTAAAGTGAGAACTACAGAGATCAGGGCTTTAAAGACAAGAGAAAAAGGAAGATGGAATAAAGCAGACATTTTCTGGATGCTTTAAACATTCTGAAGTTGAAGTATCTGCAGTTTGTCTTATACTGTGACATGAATTGAGAAAAGAAAAGACTCCTCCTGAAGAGGAGGCTGAGGAGACTTATGAGGAGATATAGCTAATGAAAGTATTAGAAGGGAACAGAGTTAGAACAAGCACAATATAACTTGAACTGAAAAATCTTCAGCAGGAAAACGGTAAAACTGAAGAAGCAAAATATGGCGTATGTGTTACATTACTCTGCAGTCCTAAGTTATTCAAAACTAGACAGTGTGCCAAAACAATCTGGAACAAGGAAGTGCAGATTGCTATGGACACAAGAAGTTAGTCAGAGGTGTCTGATTGGAGCTACTTCAACTATGGTCATCTATAATGGTAAATGTAAATAAATGACACTGCCCTGGTAAACCAGATCAGAACTGTGTGGTACATACAAATGGCAACTCCTTCTAGCCTCTCTGCTATGCTATATAACATCAATTAGTATTTTCATTTTCCATTCAGTATTATACCAGCGTACATGAAGGGGGCCTACAGAAAAGCTGGAGGGAGGGCTTTTTATATGGGCAGGTACTGACAGGATGAGGGGAAATGGTTTTAATCTATTTAGACTAGATGTTAGGAAGAAATTCTTTCCTGTGAGGGTGGTGAGACACTGGAACAGGTGGCCCAGAGAGGCTGTGGATGTCTTCTCTCTGGACGCATTCAAGGCCAGGCTGGATGGAGCTGTGAGCAACCTGGTCTAGAGGGAGGTGTCCCTGCCTATAGCAGGGGTTGGAATTAGATGATCCTAAAGGTCCCTTCCACCTCAGGCCATTCTATGATTCTACAAGCACTTGTGTCGCTATGAGAAACTGTCAGATGGTGTAGCTTTGGCACCAGCTGTTTATTCAGTTATTAACAGATAAGGATCTGAAAAGCTTTCCAGTAAGATGCATGCAGATGATTTAATGGGTGCTGAAGAACAGCTGACAAACTCATTCAAAATTTGACGTAGTTTTAAAATATTTGGATGAGTGTGAGAAGATCACTTAAAAGAGCCCAACTATCTTTTTAGTAAATTTGAATGTTTTTGTTAGATCTGCAAAAATATAAGCAACCCACTTGTGACAACCCTCCTTGAAGCTTTAAGGATAGCTCAAAAAGTTACAGGCCAGAGGTCTGAGAGGGACAGATGAAACTTTGTGACATCTTTGTCATCATGAGTAATGGAGTTAGATGATCCAAGGACTGGACTGGTGAGAAGATTATATATATCACTATATATTACTAAGTGAAATAATTCAGGGCTATACCATTAATTGACTTTAAATACAGAATTCAGGAATATTTGCAAGACTCTGCAAAATTCCAACCCCTTTTTCCCCTTTTCTTCTATTAATGCTGATGTGTATGCATGTGTGAGACAATCACATATCATAGATGAAATGTATTTAAATACTACAAACAGTAAGAGATAGAGAGCAAGAGGTTAAAAGTTAGAAAAATCAGCAGCTATTTTGGTGCTGCAAGTTGACTTAGATAGAAGCAAACAGTTAAATAGAAACCAATTCAATTAGAACAGACAGTTTTGACATTTAAATGGAATTTCCAAAGCATGTACTGTGGTTAAACAAGGAGGTGGCTAGCTTCCAAATACATATGGTAATTGTGAGGAAGCAGTTTCATTGATGACAATCAAATCTGGCAAGAGAATTTTGGGCCCATGAACATAGGACAAAGCCAGGGCTCTTTGTATAATCTATGTCATCTCCTCTCTTCATCAAATAATTTGTTTCTTCCCTACTTTCTCTTGATTTCTTTATGTAAAAGCGCCTATCTTTTCTTTTAAATGCTCTTCTCCTTAAGCTCTCCTTGACTGATTATTTCAATCTGCTTTTCCCACATCATTTGTTTTCCATCACTCTACAGCTCTAACCTTTGCTATTCTCTGACATACGGAGAATGACATAATTGTCATAATAATCCTACAAAGATCATCTTAATCTCATTGTAATCTCTGCACTTGATGGAGTTACTAATACACATTTAACAAACCAATAGGACACCTGTTAGAAACAGGACACTGATTTTTATCTACAGCTGAAGAATTTATTCTGTTTTCAGGCACTCACTGTTCATAAGCAATTGTGGCAAATGCTTAATTACTACTCTTATATGAATATGTCAGATCTTTATCAGTGTTACTAGTTAGCCTTCAGATTAAGCAGAAATTGTGAAAAGTATTTCTTCTTTTCTTGTTCTTTCTATGATAACTGTCACCAGAATTTTTTGTTATATAGAAAATAAAATTAAATACATGCCCCTATATTGTGCCAGCTTGTTTTAAAAATAGAACAAAACAAGATAGTGCCCAAAACAGTATTAGTAGGAGCAGTCTGCAATCTAAGCCTGGGAATACAGAACAAAGAGATGAGCCTTTTATCCTGCCCTACAGGAGATGAGACTGGCTTGGATGAATTTTAGTTGCAGTGCATCCCACATTCAAGAGCTCTCTCAACAGAATGCTTCTCCCTTCTAATTCTGCACAATGAACTGAAAGCCAAATACTCTTTGGTCTGGAAAGAGAGAGATATTACCAGAAAGAGCTGCAAGGATGTGGATCAGGAACTTGAAATAAGTCCCAAACGGATTTAGCAACAACTGAGATTTGGGCACAAAATAAAAATAATTTCCTGATCTACCCCAGCTTTGAAACCTTAGAAGTTTCTAGGCAACTCTACAGCAGTAATAGGTGGAGTGTTTTGTAACTGTCTACTCTGGAAGAATTAAACCAGTTCTCTCCAGTTAGACATGGAGAATAAAATCAAGCCTATTAATTACCTGAAGATAAGGGAAGTCTGGAGGTGCCAAAAGAAATCCAGGATGTTTTGAGATTTTTCTCCTACATCACATGGAAATAAATAATCCCTTAGGCAAAAAAAGAGTGAAAATTCATATAATTTCATTCCATTGCTGGCCAACATAATCTCATTCAATTTTAAACTGAGCAGGAGAATAAGGACTGTGGGCATCTGCTGCTATTCACTGAAATTGGCAATAAATGTTTTGACCTCAATTGACAAAGATCAAAGTGCAACAGGAAAGTTAACTGGAAACACCATTTTTTGAAATTTTTGTCTTTTCCTGGATATTTTATAATCCGTAAAGTGATGTGAGCTCAATTTCAAGGAAAAAGAAGTATCTTTCCGGACATGCTTTCTGGAAATGGGAATTAAACTTGATTTCTGGTAAAGGGTAACACATAACTTCAATGAAATGAGGCTTAACTAAGAGAAAAAGTTTTAAGTAAAAGCAGGCAGAAATGCTTTCTGGTATTTTATAATATCATGAGTTGGAAGGACTCAAAAGATTTATCGGGTCTAGATCCTGGATCCACAAAGGACTACCCTGACATTTAGCCATTTGTCTGACACTTTTATACAAATACTTCTTGAACACTGTCAGGTTTGGTACCCTGACCACTGCCCTGGAGAGCCTGTTCCAGTGCCCAACAGCCCTCTGGGGAAGAACTTCTTCCTAATACTCAACCTGGTTCTCCCCTGATACAGCTTTGTGCTGTTCCCTTGTGTCTTACTGTTGTCACCAAAGAGATCAGCTCTGCCCCTCTGCCTTCTCCTATGGCCTGAACAAGTCAAGGGACCTTAGCTGTTCCTCATATATTTTGCCCTCTTGATGCTTGATTCAAATCTATAGCCCTCTTTTGGATGCTCTCTAATAGTTTTATGTCCTCCTCGTATTACAGTGCACAAAACTGCATGAGGTGCTCAAGGGCAGGCTGCATGAGCACAGAGTTGAATAGAACAACCCCTTCCCTCGACCGGCTGTGCTAGTTGTGATGCAGGGTATGGTTGGCCCTTTTGACTCTTGTTAAGTTTCATACAATCGGTGACTGCCCAATCATTGCATCTCTACCCTTGAGGGAATTCTGTCCTGTATGCTTCTATATAGCCCATTGCCTTCCTGTTTTTATTTTATTTTCTAACTAGTCAATTTTGCACTTACAATTTTCCAATTCATTCTAATCCGTGTCTAGCAAAAACGTATGTCTGCATTTAAACCCCAAAATGTTGATACTGTTACTATGTGAGTACAATTTGACTGAAAAATAAAGCAAGGTATCATTATCCTTTCTTGTGTCAAACAGTTGAAAAAATACACATGGAACCTTGTTGTTTTGTAGTCACTAGATTTTTGATGTACAGTTTAAGTGCATTTATTAAAAAACTACTTTTTACTAGTTTTTTTTTTCCTATCATTATACTGTTGCAGTCTGATGCTGAAAAGGGCAAAGTCCTTCATATATGTAAAGCACTTTTACATTCACATCCGTATAGTTCACGTTTTTGTGCTTCTGCATTTTATAGCTCATCAGCTTTCCTAATCTCTATGTGCATTTAGCATACATTACTTCTTTGTTCCACACGCCTTCATGAAATTGATAATTGGGTTGCTATGAATCAATATTAGCAGAGATTTTTGTACTATTTTTTTAGTTTTATTAAACAGCATAAATATTCGTTTTGAACATGATATGTTCAATATATATATATACACTATATACTTATATATACTTATAAATATATATATATATATATAAGTAGTACTGGTGCTGATCAGGATTTTGCCATTTCAACCTTTTCTTCTGATGGAGAGTTTCTGAGATACCACATCTCCAGCTATTATACTGATAACAAACTTCTTATTTATAAAACTGGTTTTAATTTCTACCATCTCTCAAAAATGCCACTTTGAGTCTTGTTAGAAAAGAAAAACAATTGAAGCTATATGACAATTCAGAATGAATTGTTGAAGCATAATCCTGCAACAACACAGAAAAGCAATGTATTAACATCTTTAGCAGAATTTGTATTTGCTCAGTAAGATGACCGCTTTTCAGGTAGTGACTTTCATCTTTGCCAACCGTGATGATATCATGGTTGCATTCATTTGGAAATCTTCAGCAATTTTTTTGAGAAAATAACTTCTCATCCTGTTCTATTTCTGAGCCTCAGGAAGCCACATACAACCTCTACTCTCAAACTTGACATATTCTAAGAGCAGCATATCATTTCTGGTTTGAATTTTGATAAGACAGTAATTGTTTCAAGCTAACCTGAGCACTAAAGCTGAAAAATGTACAGACACCTAATTGCTTCATAAATAATGAATGACATAACACCACAAGATAAGGAAAAACACATTATTTTATATCTAGAAATTCATGAATTTTCCCTCTAGAAACACTGCTAAAAGAGTTATTCTTACAAATCTCTAGTTATTTATAAATTAGTTAATCTTAAATATACGTTAATTTCAACTGAATCTAAATAAAAATTGTAGATTAGAACACTGTTAAATTTGAAAAGTGTAATCTGGCTGTGAATCTGTCTCTTTTGGATTATTTCTATGGTTTACAGAACTGTTGGTTAATAGTAAGACAAACAAATTAAAATACAGGATGCTGTGTTTTATGCTTTAATGTGTTTCCTAGATAGCCTCCCTTTTTCATTGGGTTGAATTGGAACGAGCTGTGCAGGGAGGTGGTTGAGTCACCCTCCCTGGAGGTACTCAAGAAATGTTTTGGGACATGGTTTGGCGAGGAAAGATTGGTGGCAGGAAGAAGCATAGACTGGATCATTTTGAAAGGGCTGACAATAGCAGGACTAGGGGAAATGGATCCAAGTTGAAGGAGGGAAGATTTAGGTTGGATGTTAGGGGGAAGTTCTTTACAAGGAGAGTGGTTAGGCCCTGGAACGGGCTGCCCAGGGAGGTTGTGGATGCCCCGTCCTTGGACGTGTTCAAGGCCAGGTTGGACAGGGTCCTGGGCAACCTGATCTGAATGTGTATGTTTGGTGGCCCTGCTAGGCAGGGGGGTTGGAACTACATGATCCTTGGGGTCCCTTCCAACCCGGGTGATTCTGTGATTCTGTGATTCTGTGAAAGTCTTTTCCAGCCTTGGTGATTCTGTGATTCTATATTCCTAGTTTCAGACAGACGGCAGAGCTAACTAGGGCTCTGCCCAGTGAGAACCCTGCAGCTGTATTTCCAATAGCTTTGGATGTTTCACTGGAAAAGAGTTCATTGGAGCTAAGTTTGGTGATTAACTGAAAGTCACAGTTTTAAAAAATGGACTCGGAACATTCTGCTCTATGAACCACACACTGAATGTCTTGGATGACTCTATCTCTCCTGCTCCCCTTCATTTACAAGGGATATATTTTGTTCACACTTATTTTAAACCTTCTGCTGTTCTCAGTAAGGAGTAGATTTATTCTATTATATATATTCTATATAACCTTTAAGGAAGGTTGCTAACAACCCTATCAGTGGAACTTAAATATCACAAATTGTAACAGTCTTCTCTTTGCATTCTCATGAAATTCCCATTTTGTATCAAGGACAACAAAACAACAGCATCAACTCTAAAATCAACCAACCCACCAAAACAGTCCCTAACCAACACAACCAAACCCTTCCTCCAAATCTCAGAAAAGATTGAATAAAATCACACCTAATGATGTAATTAAACAGTAGACGGTACTTAGTTAACTCATGAAGAGATCCTCATGGATGCCTGTGTAACCATGTAAACCAATTCCAGAGGTGTTTATTAACTCCATGATCCTGATGGAATTTCTGAGAATTTTTCAGTAAGTAAAATGAAGAAAATCAGTATAAATTATACTGGAGACATCAAGAATGAGAGTGTGGAGATAAAGAAGTGTTTATTAAATAGTTTTAGATCAAATATATGTCTTTGGTAAAGGAAAGTACAAGGGCTCTAAAAGTAATGCCTCCTATTTTATGATGTTGGCCCACAACATCAGAGGTAGATGTTGGTAGTATGGCAGCAGAAGTTGAACCTTCCCACCAGTATTCCATTACATTTTGTCACTATGCAACAGATGGCAGCAGAGGGGCAGTATGACAGAATGGCCTCTAACATAGAAGTATGTATGAATCAAATGTGTGGAATTTAATTCCTCCATGCAGAAAAAATTGCACCCAATGGCATCAGTGCTTGCAGTGGTGACAAGTGACATGAATGATAAACCATATATTAGATGGCAGATTTTTATAAACACAATGTGCATGCTCTTGTTTATCACAGGTGAAAATGCAGCTAATGGTGTTGACTATATTGAAAAATTGTATTCTGTAGCTGTCAATTTACTCTATCAAATAATGTCATTGTGCTCTTTGTATCTTTTGTAATTTCCACGGAAATAAAGAAGAGTCATTACTTTCAGAATGACCGGCATGTGCATGGTGTAGCTGGAATAGAGTTGATGGCATGTTGTGTTCACATGCATGAAAGATTTGAAATTGAGCTTAGATGAGTTCAACAGTATTAAACCAGAACAAGACTGTCACTCAGTGCAATGGTCATAGGTCACGCATGTTCCAGATTGCCTTCCACCAAGAAGATTAAACACATGTATTAAAAAGGAAAATACTTTTCTTCAGATTAGGAGGAAATGGAAGATGTTTTTCTGGACCTGTTTATGTGATGTAAACTCATTAATATTTACAGAGTTAAAAATGATAAAAATTGGTTATTGAAATACAAGACTGAAAAACTTCATACAGAGCAGAGAAGCAAATAAATATATAAGACCTAACAACATCTTAAAACATAAGAAAAAATGCTCCAACAAAGCCAAATAAAAAAGGGAGCTACAGGAAAGAAGGGGACAAATTCTTTAGCAGGGTCTGTGGTGGCAGGACAAAGGGAAATGGCTTCAAACTCAAAGAGGGTAGATTTAATTTAGATAAAAAGAAAAGACCTTTTACAGTGAGGGACGTGAGGCACTGGAACAGACTGCCCAGAGATGTGGTTGATGTTCCATCTCTGGAGACTTTCAAGGAGAGGTTGGATAAGGCCCTGGGCAACCTGATTTAGTGGTTGTGTCATTGTGACATTGCAGGACAGTTGGACTAGAAGGCCTTCAAAGGTCTCTTCAAACTCAGTATTCTATGATTCTACGATTCTAAATTAAAAAATTTATACTCTGGCATATAAAATATTAAAAAAAAAATCATCTTCTGTTTCATATGTGTAATCAATTTTCAAATGTATATTAAATTTACATAAACAAAATTTTCAAATGTACATAAAAAGTAAAAATAAATGAGGATACTGGTGATGCTAAAATGTTCATCACCTAGCCAATAATAGAACTGTAGACTCATAAAATCACAGAATGGCTTACGTAGGAAGGGACTTCAAAGATCATCCAGTCCCAGCGTCCAGCTATGGGTAGGGTTGCCAACTAGATCAAGTAGCCCAGAGCTCCATCTGATCTGTTCTTTAATGGATCTAGAGGTGAGGCATCTATAACCTCTCTGGGCAACTTCTGCCAAATTGTTCACCACAGTGATTAAAGAATTACCAACTTACTTCTATCCAAAATCTCTCCTCTATCAAATTGATGAAAGATAGTCCCAGAAACATTTTTTGGAGCAGCTCTGTTAGTTCAAAACCATTCCCCCTTGTTCTGTCACAATCAGACTGCATAAAAAGTCGTTTTCCCTCCTGTTTAGAAGCTCTTTTCAAGTACTAGAAGGTCACAGTGAGTATCCTTGGAACTTTCTCCAAACTAAACAAGATCAGATTTTAAATCTTAGATGTAATTTAAACTTTAAGAAGAAAATCTTGATTTTTTAAATAATAAAGAGAAAGGACTTACAGTTAAAGCTCACCACCTTACCACTGGGGTCACGGGTCATGTCAGTCTCCTTTTGTGCAGATGTAATGCTGCTCCTCACATTTTGAAGGTATTATTCTTCTTTGACCATCTGCTGCAGTTTCCCATTGCTCCAATTTATGTGTTCTGCTGTCTGTTCCAAAAATATGTCTGGCCAGTAGTTCACTAAGCTAGTTCTTCACTCCCAACCTCCTTCATATGGTGTTCAGACATTAAAGCTAACCCCAGGTAGCCTGATTTTAACTGAAGACAATAATTATAACAGATGTCTCACTGATGTTACAAGCAAGTACAACCCGCTGACTACATCAAAACTGTCATAGCATAGCTGAGAAGCATCTATCCCAATTTCTGCTAAACTGTACAATTTAAAATTCCTCAGCAAAATGCAGGTCCAGTTTCTAGCACCCACAGGTCCTTCATGTCAAGATGACACCTCTGATGGACATTGTTAGCATAAGGAAATCTGCTGCTTGGGTACATCCTTAAAGAGAAATGACAATATTTCACCAAGATCATCAAACAACCATTATTTCAGCCTCAAAATGCAAGTTTAAGTCATCACTGATCTTGGAATGGTTTAGGTTGACTCACTTGGATTTATGAGGCTTTGGTTCTATTAGCATTTTTCTGAAATACTGAGTAAACACACCAGCCAGAGAAGGCACTACATTAAATGTAGTGCAAAATTTTGAGAAAAACAAGGATGATATTACTGAGACTCGTTTGTACACTTTTTTCCTAGGCAATTGTTTCACCTGAGAGTGCAGAATTTATCACCACAAGACAGCACAGAGGATAAATTTATGGACTTCTGCAGAAAATTCAACTGGTGGAAAGAGTTTTATTTTCTTTCAGATACACAGAGCATGTAGAGTAAACAAAGGAAATGAAGGATACTCCTCCCCAGAAAACAGTTATCTCAAGAGCAAATCATCTCCTCCTCTGCTACCAGGAAAGAAAGCATTAAACTTGCTATTCAGTATGTTTATCTATTACTTCTCTTCCTATGCAGCAAATACTCTTTGTTTCTTACAGTTTGTTAAGAAACATTTGAGAGAACTATCATCCCCTCAGTGAAAAAGCAGTAATTTATATTTTACATATTGTTATATTTTAATAGTGAATTAGGTAAAACGTAGTTAGAACTTTGGTGCAGGAATTATTTCACCCTTGTCTTTTCCAGGACGGATTAAAGACTGATAGCTCACAAATAGTAAAACAAAGAAATGAAAAGAATATAACTTCAGCATACTTTTCCTTCCTTCCTTCCTTCCTTCCTTCCTTCCTTCCTTCCTTCCTTC
>NW_024962285.1:2647225-2688467 GCF_019238085.1 Lagopus leucura | reverse complement strand
TTCCTTCCTTCCTTCCTTCCTTCCTTCCTTCCTTCCTTCCTTCCTTCTTTCCAGTTTTGGGACCAGTGTTCTTCAACATCTTTGGTAATGATATAGACAATGAAATCAAGTGCACCCTCAGCAGGTTGATGATACAGATGATACCAAGCTGAGCAGTGCAGTAGATAAATTGGAGGGAAGGGAAGCCATTCAGAGGGACGTGGACAGGCTGGAGAAGTGGGCCCATGAAAACCAAATGAGATTCAACAAGGCCAAATGCAGGGTGCTGCATGTGGGCAGGGTCTATCCCAGGTGTTTATACAGACTGGGCAAAGGACCCCTTGCAAACAGCCCTGTGGAGAAGGACTTCAGGGTACTGAAGGACAAGAAGCTGGACACTGAGCCAGCAGTGTGCACTTGCAGCCCGGAAGGCCAGCTGTGTTCTGGGCTGCATTAAAAAGGGGTGGCCAGCAGGGAGAGGGAGGTGATCGTCCCCCTCTGCTCGGCTCTTGTGAGGCTCCATCTGCAGCACTGCATCCAGGCCTGGGGCCCCCAGCACAGGAAGGACGTGGAGCTCTGGGTGCGGGTCCAGAGGAGGGCACTGAGATGAGCAGAGGGCTGGAGCAGCTGTGCTGTGAGGAAAGAATGAAGGAACTGGGCTTGTTCAGCTTGGAGAAGAGAAGGATCCAGGGAGACCTCATGGTGGCCTTTCAGTATTTGAAGGGAGCAGATAAACAGGAGGGGGAACGGCTGTTTACAGGGATGGATGGTGATAGGACAAGGGGGAATGGTTTTAAACTGAGACAGGGGAGGTTTAGGTTGGATATTAGGAGGAAGTTTTTCTCCCAGAGGGTGGTGAGGCACTGGAACAGGTTGCCCAAGGAGGCTGTGGATGCCCCATCCCTGCAGGCATTCAAGGCCAGGCTGGATGTGGCTCTGGGCAGCCTGGGCTGCTGGTTGGTGACCTCCACACAGCAGCGGGTTGGAACTGGATGAGCGCTGTGCTCCTTTGCAACCCAGGCCATTCTGTGATTCTATGACTCTATGATTCCCTCCTTCCTTTCTTCCTTCCCTCCTTCCTTCCTCCCTCCCTCCCTGCCTGCCTTCCTGCCTTCCCTTTCTCTCTTTATTTCTTCTCTCTCTCTTATCCCCTTCTCCTTTTCCTTCTTTTTCTTTCCTTTTCTCTTTCTTTTCTTCTTTCTTTTTCTTTTCTGAAAAAAATTCTTCAAGAGAAATTTTTCAACTGATACTGATTTTCAATTGTTTCAACATTTAAAAAGCAGAAACATCACACAACTAATATGTATGTCTAATAATAATGGTTCTAATTCCTCACAATGTGGAGATAATTTTGCAGTTTCAGCAATAGACAGAACACTTCTACAGCTATTAAAGAACAAGGAACATCTGTTTCCAGCCATAAATCTGTCATGTCACCAGTAAATCCCACTAAAATGACATTACTGGCATATTACTCCAAAAGCCACAGTTCTATAGATAAAAACATGGTGTCCTGCAGAACAGCTGCTGTGTCACCTCAAAGTTGTCTAAAATAGGGTGGAGTAATAAAGCATGCTTACCTTTTACATTTGGAAGGGCTATATACAACTTGCAGACCTTACCGACCCGTAATTGCAAGTCAGTATAAATATGTAGAGATTCCTCTTCAGATGTGACAGAATGACACAAGAAAGTAAACTTTGCTGCCTCCTTAATAGCCTGTATTTATTCAGCAGCCCATCTAGTATTCTAATGTTGTTTAGCATCATTTTTCATTGTCAGCTTTTGTTCCAGTGCAGGTTACATTTATGTCTGTATTCTGGTTCCATGACCAGAACTTTAGATTTCCTTTCTCTGGGTCGTCTTTAAAGCAAGAAATTCTGATGATTGAGAATGCACTCCAACATCTTTATGCTATTTTCTTTCAAAAATTAAATACAACTAAAGACAAATAAAAACAAAAACATATTTGTGTAGACAGCTCGTGAAAAGGGGGATTTTTCTTTTCTGGAACAAAGAAAAAAAATTGGTAACATTCTTTAAGTCTTATTTCCTGAATAACACAGCAAATTACAACGAAACCATTTTTATCTCAATAGCTGGTTAATTTGGGGAATGCATTAGAAAAATGTTCCTGCCTGCCATATTTGCTTCAAATGAATTTTAAAGTGGGTTATGTTTAATGCTATATTTAGAGTGATATTATTCTGGGGGTAGGACAACTGGTAATCAGCTTAATTTGTAGCAAAGAAGATTGAAGTGAGATATTAGAAGAAGCTTTCTAACTGTAAGGAAAATTAATACCACAAATGACTACCCAAAGTGGCTGTGTAAAAACACACATATAAAGTGTTCAAAACCAGATTAAGCAAGAGTCTGCTTATGTACATCTAATCCTACATCAGAGTAGAGAGGCAAGCTATGCGGCCTCTTGAAGTTCTTTTGCCTTACATTTCAGATTCGTACTGTTGCTGAAAAACAAGGAACATTCATTGACAAGAAGAGATTTGTTGTTTACAATACAGGAAGATATTGTAAACAACTCGTTTTCACTGGGGTTTATGTTTCAGCACAATAGGGAATGAACAGAAATGTTTCTATTTTCTGCACTCCAGTTTGCAGAAACTGACTAAAATTCAGGAAATGTACATCTACTGTGCCCTTCTGAGAAGAATTTGTCTCACTAATTTCATCAGTGATGTTAATGCGTAACTTCTAAACTTCCAGAAGATTGTGGAAACATATTCTAGTGTCTGTGGTCTCCAAACATCTGTATCATGTTTTGAATTGTATTTATTTTCAGCTATGGCAATTAGATCTGTGGCTAGCTGACTACTTCTGAAATTGTTCCTGATGTTAATAGCCAGAGAAGCCTGCACTACTGGAATGGGCTGTCTCTGCAGATGGTTTCTCCTAGAAACATTATTCATACTTGAGAACACAGAATAATGGGTTGGCTGGTCACAGCCAGAGGGTTGTGGTCAATAGCTCTTTGTCCAGGTGGAGGCCAGTCAGACATGGCATCCTCAGGGATCAGTCTTGGGAGCAGTGCTCTTCTACATCTTTATCAGTGACCTAAAAAGTGGGACTGAGTGCATCCCTGCAAGTTTGCTGATGAAACCAAGCTTCTGATACAACAGAAGGAAGTGATGCCATCAAGAGGGATCTGGACAGGTTTGAAAAGGGAGACAATGAGAACCAAATGAGGCTCAGTGAGGCCAATGCAAGGTGTTGCACTTGAGTTGTAACAATTACAGATATGTGTTCAGTCTGAGAGATAAACTTCTTGAGAGAATACCTGTAGAGAAGGATTTGGGGGGTCCCAGTGGGCAAAAAGCAGGACGTGAGCCTGCAGCATGCACTTGGTCATGGTAAGAACAACAGTATGCTAGGCTGCATCAACAGAAGGATGACCATCAGACTGAGGGAGGTGATTTCTTCGCTCCTCTCACACTTCCACAACACTTCCACTGCCTTTCTGAGGCCCCATCTGGAGTGGAGTGTCCAGGTCTGGGGACATCAGCACAAGAAAGATGAGGAGCTGTTGGAGTGGATCATTTTCTTGTTGACAAGATTTCACGGCAGAGGATCATTCCTTAGTTCTGAATCAGATGCAGTACACCACGGAACCGGGCAGCTAAAGGGAAGAAGACAATGTTTAACAACTAGGTTATTACGATTTCTTGCCAGTGCCAATACATGTCACGAGTACAGATATATTATGTGTCAGTCACTTGAAAAGTAATGACTCTTACAGCAGTTACAGTGAGCATAATAGAACCGTGATAGAGAAAATTCTCAGCTAGAAAACATTTTTTTTTGAAACAGTCACAACCATTAGCTGTGCATATTTTTGCCTACTATAAGCAAGAATCTGCATTCTGTGCTCTTAAAATTCTGCACTAGCAGGGATGTTCCACTCTCATTGTTTTTGCTGCTGAAATACACCACCCACCTCCTCACATCTACTGTTCTGTCTCCAAAAATATTCAGCAAGTGTCAATGAATGTCAGTGAATGCAGGTTTTTTGTTTGGAAGAATTCAATTCCATACTTTTGATTCATGTCACTTCCATGCCAGATGCCATTTTGTCAGACTGCCCCTCTGCTGCTTCTGTCACATGGCAACAACATGTAACATAATACTGATGAAAAGATTCAACCTCTATTGCCAGATTATCAATCTCTGACTTTCTGGGACAACATCATAAAACAGGAGGCACTTTGTAGATGCTCTTGGACAGTGCTTCAGGATTATAACTCATCATAGATCTTTTCCTATGCCAAAGTACACGTAACAGTTTCAAATGAAATAGATCAGAGCCATACAATCCGGTCAGCCAAACATGATCAGTGTTAGAAAGGTCCTTTTGACAAGCATTCCCCTTCTGAAACCAGTATACGTGTCACAGTAGTTAGCACTCATTTCTGAGTTGAGATGTTCATGCCTCTGAATTAATCATTGATTTCTTCAACCAATGCCTCAGCTTTGCTGGTCTTTCCAGCTTTGTTTTACTTCTACATACTTGTTTCTCAAAACAGAGACTTTTTTTTTTTTTTTGTAATGCAAGGTCTACCATCTGGCTGTATGTAAGGCCTCTGCACCTGCTTGAGGAGGGGATTTGTAGAGTGGAAAAACAAGATTCATGTGCTTGTGTCTGGGTCACTCACTGTTTGGAAAAAATCGGGTTCTGTTTCTATGCTAACCAAAGTAAAAACTGAGCTGCAATATGCTCCTATTTTAGTACATGTGTTGAAGGTGTGACAAATCCCATAGAAGTTTCCTGTGTGCAGCCATTACAGAATCCCTGTATGATCTCCATTTGCCTTTCTCTCTCTGTCTGCTTTTCAAATGTATAGGACTATTCTGACAAACCACAAATAAGATTACATAGCATGTTCTGACAATTATTTAGATGCTCTTCACTCTTCACAGTTTTTAGCAGTTATTAAAAATGTTTTTAAGCTTTCTCTGGAATTCAGGATAAGTACTAGAGCCAGTAAACTGCACAGAATCCTTAACCTTTAAACTCCACTTATATTTTACCCCTTTCAAAATTAGTAACTTGACAGATTTTGGTTTAAGACTCTCTTTCTATAGATGTACATCCACTTAGGAGTTGGACTTGATGATCTCTAGAGATCCTTTCCAACCCCTATGATTTTGTGGTTCTGTGGTCCTTGAAGAGATCTATAGATATCTGATGCAGTAGGGTCTGTTGGGCACCAAAGCGAGTACTGACCTGAAAATGACCAGCTCATCACAAGAGCAGAAAAGGATGGAAACAATTTCCAGACCCTTTTCAGAGAAGAGCAGATAATGAATTTGACAGTAGAAGAGAAATCATCTTGACGCTCAGTGCAAAAAGCTCTACAAGTTGGTCTTAAAACTAAAAACTGACAAGAAGCTTGACTTGCCAACCATGGAAAAACTAACATCATGCCTTTGCTTTCATCAGAGGGAGGAAAAGATAGTATTATACACCTCTAAATTTCATTCCCTGAAGTCCATCAGAGGCATTCACTACCATAATGAACTTTCCATATACTTACTAGGTACAGGTGAATAGTAAAGTAATGGAAGCTGATTCAAGCAAAGAAAAGAGTGAGAAAAAAAATAATCAAGGTATAAGGACTGCTTTAGAAAGAGAGGTTAACAAAAGTCTACTTTTCCACTAACAGAGAGAAAATTAGTACTCATATACAAATATTTGAAAAATATGAAATGCAAATCCATAGTAAAGGTTTAGAGAAAGAGAGGAAATAAACACAAAATGTCATTAAAAAATGAAGAGTATTAGGCAGAATATTAGGTTTTCTTTTGTTAAAGCATAGTCATTTGGTATGGTTTTGTTAGTAACATGAACTGATTTACTAGAGGACACTTAAAGGTGGCTGCATATCTCTAGGGTGAAGAATATACAGTCTTCCTCATGTGAATGAGTAGCAGCTCTGTGCTTCAGAAGGTAAGTGGATTGCAATTCTATGGAATATATCAGCTGTGTTTGGGAGGAAGGAACAGTGAGACCTTGCATGATGGTCTCTGCAATGGGATTCCCTACTGAAGAAATTTTTTGTCAGCGCTACATTAACAGCTGGTCATCTTGCTTTATCACAGTTCTATGAGCAGCAGTTGGAAAAGTGTTTCTGGATTAAAGTGAAATTTTTCCTTTTCTTTTAAGATTTTCTTCTTAAATTTCTATTTCAAACTTTACTTGAAACAGTAATTGAAACTTGAAAGTTAATTGTAAAAAGAAGCTTTTTTCCCTCCTCCCCCCAACTGAGATAATGCCTACTTTTATTTTGAAAAGATTGAAAGCTTTCTTTCTCAGCTTGACAAAAGTGACATGAGTTTAATGTTTCCATGAATCTGAATCTATTGTTTTTTAGTGAAGGTAGTGAAAGTAGCTGGAAAATAACGGGATCTTAATGAAAAAAAAAAAAAAAAAAAAAAAAAACAAACCAAAAACCCACAACATCTTTTGTTTCATTAGAGAACATTATTTTTCTCACTGAATTTTTGCACTGAAGTTTCTTCTCTATCTAGCAGTTTTCTTCTGCTACTTGTGATTGTGGTCTACAGTTCTGCAGCCTCCACATGCTTCCTAAACGTGCTGCCTACATGAAAGAGGTTGTAGTTTCACTAAAGCAGTCATATGTACTGCAAGAAAAAAGATTCAAAAAGATCCCATTCTGACAAAATAGAAAGAAGGGACTGACCTGAAGCGTCTATTCTAACTCTTTTGCTTCCTACCTGAAAATAAAAGTAGATTGTTCTAAAAATACATGTAACATAAGAAACTAAGAGTAATTGGGCCTCTACAGAGCTCAGTATTTCTCTAAATTCAGCACAAATGGTAGTCCCCAGAGTAAGGCCACCACAAATGTTGATATCATTCCATATCGAAAAGAAGTAATAAGTACAGCAAACTGCACCTGAGAAATTGCTATTTCCACATAAATATCAAATAATTCCATATCAGATCTCTTCATTAGGGTTTTCCAAATTTTATAAGCTAAAATGACATCGAACTCTTAAATCTAAAACCGTTTACGTCTTAAATTTTCTTTTTTGGAGATATACAGTTAAGGACTTTGGAAGTGACAATCATTTAAAGAGGGTCTGCTAAGTTTACACTAAAATTAATTAGCTTAGCTGATGATCATCCATCTTTAAACAGTGGGCAAGCATATTGACTAAAGTCTTGTTAATAGAAAGAAAAGGAAAGAGAAAAAAGAGAAAAAGAAAAGGAAAAATGAAAAAGGATAATAACTTTTACGTAGAAAATGGAAAATAAAGTTATGAATGAATTCATAATATGAAGGAAAGATCAATGATCAAAGGTGTCAGTGCAATTTGCCAGGATACTTGTTCATATCAGACTCACTGTGCAAGACGTCAGCTCTTCAGTTATTCACATTTTATCTTTAGAAGCAGTAAGATCTGGTTACAGAAATCATTACATGATTATTTCATGCACTCAAAAAACTTATGATGAAAACTACAAAAACTGATTTTCCAAGGACAAAATTACAGACTGAGCTGCCATTATTTCAACATCTCACATACAGTAGTCAAGAAGAATGCTTAAAAATGTCTTTTTTTTTTTTTTTTTTTTTTTTTTTTTTTTCAGGAAAGTTCAAAATTTCAAAAGCATTGAAGCATGAAGAAATAACGTCATAGAATAAATGGACTGTTCTCTGTTAAATTTTACTGCCTTCATATTGTCTATTGCCTTTTTATTTTTACGATGGTTGACTTTGGCGGAGAGTCTGATTGTTGGAAAGTGAGAACAAAAATAAAACACATTGCAACATGTGTTTTATTGAGACATGAAACACATCTGAGAAGACTGAACGTCTTTCTTTACGTGTAATACTTTGTCCTCAGTAAAAAATCTCACATACATTAGGGGTCATCCAGAGCAAGGCTCAATTCACAGATATATTCTTGTCTGCATGCACAACAGTAGTAGCAATTAGCAGAAAGAAGGGAGAGAGGATTGATGAAAATTTGGTGTTAATTAAAGAATTCTCAGAGGAACGTGTCCCAGAGCCAGAGTTGCGTCAGGCCAAATCTGTGGTTGTAGCAACTCGATATAGATCTACTGAAGTCAGAGACTAGTACTAATTGATACCACTTGAATCTTTGCCTTATGAAGTTAAAGAAAATATCAGTAACCACCATAGCTATGAAATCACTAAGATTAAAATAAGCTTTAGAGAAGCAGATGTGCAAGAGCTAATTTCAAGTGTGGATGCAATTACCAGAAGCGAGACCTAGAGGCAACATCTCTAGAGACTGAAGGGAAGGAAGCAGAAAACAAAGAAATGCAGCTTATCAACACGCATCCCCAGATGGAGATTTACAGTGACAGTGTTCGTTTTTGGTGTTCAGATCATCACTACAACAGCAGTGCAATGTCTTAGTTTTTATGTGGGAGGGTGTGCCAGGGAGAAATGAGAAGTCAGGGAGGAATTGCCACACACATTAGACTTACCTGTTTGCTAAAGTCAAAACACCAAAAAAAAAAAAAAAAAAAAAAAAAAAAAAAAAAAAAAAAAAAAAAAAGGAGGAAAAAAGGCAAATAAATAAATGTATGGGATTAAATGTATGCGACTATATGTATAAAGAAATAATTTCTCAAGATCAGATCATTCTACATGAGCTAGATGAAGGGCAAAAAAGAGTGAAAATGAGACTTGAAATGCATGAGGACTGAACAATGTTTTACACATCTTTAACAAACTTCTGTTTTCCTTAAAAAAAAAAAAAAAGGTCAAAGTTGGCAAAACCCATCAAAGTCAGAACATTTCATAGGTTCAGTGGGTACACTGATGCTCTACAGTTTCACCCAGTTCTGTGAGGGCATTCAGGATACTTTACAGTGGAAAATGAAGAAATAACACCTCCCAGCTACTCATGTGATCCAAATAGTAAAAGGCAGTGGTAACAGTGGAGGCACAGCAAGCCATCACAGGTATATGAAACAGAATTTTATTTCCCACACTTCACAACATTCAGTCCAATGACAGAAATGACTTTTTTTCCTGGACATAATTAACACATACTGAAACAGACAGCAGGTGAATAGCAAGAAAAAAAAAAGCTCTATTTGTGTCAACTTTTCTTTCTTTTTGTGGAAGATATCAGAGCTAGGGATATCAGGCTGCAAGAATGCAAAGCCAGTGCAGGATTCAAATAAATGGGATGCTGTAGAAAGCCAGTTTCCTGAGCTACGTCTCTTTAGAGCTCAGCTGAGATGGAATGCCACTTCACTGAATTTCCATGGTTGCATCACTATCTTTAATCGATAATTTCAGAATCTTTCTGAATAGCAGTTTCAAAGACTGCCCTCCATTTACTTTCTCAGAAAAAAAAAAATAAATATATATATATATATACATATATATGTATAGAATACATTTATTAAAGAAAAGAAGCAACAATAGCAAAACGAAAGCAGAAACAGCAAAACAGTAACAAAGTTCAAGTGCCTGTTGAACTTTGCAGAGAGGTTGTAACAATTCGCATAGGGTGATGAAATTGATTGGGATCCAGAGTGCAGGCGGCATCAGTGCCAAGAATTACTTTATAAAACACAAAACAAAACAAAACAAAAGTAATAGGCTAAGTACTGGCCACCTACAGTGAAAAAAGTAACATTTACTGACATTTATTTTGTACTAGACTTTTGGTTGCATATGAATTAGTTTGGCTCAATTTGAGAGACTAAAATATCAGAAAATTGTTTTTTCTCCCATCTGAATCTTCAACAGCTTGACCAGGTCCAGAGTAACACAGGACAGACTCAAATCTTGGTGACCAGCATTAAAAAAAAAAAAAAAAAAAAAAAAAAAAAAAAAAAAAAAAAAAAAAAAGAGAGAAAGAAAAAGCTAAGGGTGAAATTCTTGGTGGATATGGGAGAAGGACAGCTTTCATAGCTTTGAAAAATGGCTTAAGAGATTTAAGTACATATATACAATGACTATTTGTCTACCTGGTATGGAGGCTCTGAGTCTTGGGTGATTGTTACAGGAATATTACTGAGCAATCCATTCTCTGTTGTGTAAAAATTCCCAGCTGTCTGATAGTAGTAGGTAGCATTGGGAAACTGCTTCTTTTCTGAGATAAGGATTTTCTTTTTAAGGAATCAATAAAAAATTCAGAAAGGTTCACTCCTTATGGGTAATATCTGAAAAAACAAGCATTTTAATAGTTTTTGCAGTTTAAACTGGCTGGTGGCTGATCACCATGCCGTCCTTCAATCACTTCCCCCTTCCCAGTGGGATGGGGGAAAGAATTAAAAAAAAAGCCCACAAAGTGGAACTTACGAGTTGAGATAATCTGTTTACAAAGATAAAGAAAAGGGAAAGGATAATAATTACGGCAAACAAATATATGAATATAAAAATGTATATAACAGTGATGCACATTTTCTCACCATCTCCTGACCAATGAATGCCCATCTCGCCCTCCAAGCAATGGAAGAGAGAGGTGAACTCCCATCCCCTTCAAAACTCCTTCCATTTGAAGTCATATGGTACAGAACGTTCCTTTGACCAGTGTAAATCAGCTCTCCTGATTCTGTTCCTTCCCAGCTCCTCGGGCCTTCTGCTTTTTACAGCACTGCTTGCAGCAACTATAAACACTGGTGTGTTATCAACATTGTTTTCCTCCAAGAACTAAAACATAGCATCATATCAGACACCCTGAAGAAAACATTTCTGTCCCAGCTGAAACTAAGACAATGGTCATCTGTTTTCCAAAGGGTCATGAAATTGTCCATTAGTCTAGTGAATATCTGGGAAGAGGTTAATCTCTTCCGAGGCTTCATCTGACTCTTGTACAGTAAGTAGGAATCATCACAACAAGTCAGAGCTGTGCAAAATTTGCCACTCTTTGGTAATCAGGATTAACATTGAGCAAAACATTTTAATTAGTTTATCAAATTGCTCATTCCTGACTAGTGGAAACATTGCATTTGATTTGGACTGGGGCAAGTGACCAATGTGTGCTTAATTCACTGCCTGAGCCATCAGCATTTCTTTCTTAACATCTTCTTAGTTTTTCTTGGTTGTGGTAAAATTCAGCTTGCTTTAAATCTCTTCCACTGAAATTTAACTTTAGATAAATACAATGTTTGTAAATTGTATAGTTAAGAGCAAGCATACTCAGTCACTTAGCTATTAGATAATACCTGATTACCCTGCAGTGTTTTGACTTCACTACCACATCATAAATTTTAATTATGACTCATTTTGCCTCCAAAATCATGTGTTTACTTTTGAAATTAATTAGGAACATGACAAAGAAATATTTACACTTCATTTTCTTTTAAACAACAAACTTCAGAATTTACTTTTTCTTGTTTTTAATTATTTCAACTTAATTTTGATATAAAAAAGTTCTCTGTTATTCCACACTTGTACCACATTTTAAGTCACATTTAAAAAGAGGTTGCAAATTGAGCCAATGAGTGAGTTTTTAACCTCTTATATAAGAGAGAAGATTTCTACTGCTTATAGTCACTCCAATTTCCCAGCTCTACAGATACGTGTTATCTGATTCTAAAGAAAACTTCAGTCCTATCTCCTTCTCTCTCCTGTCCCACCCTTCACAATTTTGGGATTTAAGGCATTTATACTTTCCACCATCCCTTGTTTGTCTTCTAGTTCTATGAAATGACATCTGTGATGATTTTGGCTGGCTTCTATCTTCATCTCAACCTCATATCCTTTGAGTCAGAAGGAGGATATGCCTCCCTCAATTTCATTATCACTTTCTTCAACAGATTGATCTTGTGATACATCCTGAATTTATTTTTGTTTCATTAGGAGATTCTTCTAAGATCCCATTTTTTACATGAAAACTGAATATGATCAGTGACTCATCACATTGAGAGATAGTGTTTACCTGCTTGTCTTTTCATAATTTTGGGAGTAAATGAGTCAAATCCTTGAACATCTGCCAGATTTCCTGCCCAGAGAGCCTTACATCTGTTATCATTTCATGTATGCCACAGAGGTCATATTTCCATTTACTTTATTATAAAGAAGAAAAAATTAAATTATAAACCTAAAAAAACCCCACCATCAAAACAAAACCAACCATAAATATATATAACATGCATATTTTTACATTGTCAGCATCTAAATAAAATTCCATCAGTTGTTGTAACACTTTCCAAGGCAGATTTCCTCTCAACAATTTTTTAAATACTTGTTCTCTCTTCCCCAAATTTGTTTATGTATACATTAATCACCTTCCTAGTCACAGAATCATAGGAATAGAGATAGAAAAAATGGTTCAGATTTGAAGGGACCTCTGGAGGTCATGTGGTCCAACCTATCTGCTCAAAAAGGGACACCAAGTGCAAGTTGCTCAAGTCAATCTAGTTTCTTGAGCAGTGTTCAATTTCCCTTTAACAACATAGTGGCGGAGTGCTATTTGTCCTCATATTCTTTAAAAAAAAAGCAAAAACAACAACAACAAAACCTGGCATTCATTACATTTATTGTTTAGTAAATATTCTTTGTTAATTACTCCTTTTTAGCTTTTAAAGTCATAATGTGCTGTGTTTTACTGACAAAAACATTGGCACTGCTGCCAATTTCAGGACATCCGTTTGCATTTTTGGTTGGCATTGTTGCTCTTTTGGACATGTTTAAGTTCAGATTGTCTTTTTAGCCACAGCATACTCCTGCTGGTAATCTGTTCTGATTTCACTTAAATATTCCCTATGTCCCATGTGAAGACAAGAATGTTTTTACTCTGTGACTGTTTCTCCCACAGCTGTATGCAGAAGTAAATGAGAATTTCATCTCTTATGCCTGGCACAGTAGTAAACAGACAGGAGCATCATATATGCAACAACTTCAGTAGTTAGGTTCTATACTAATTGCAACACAAATTCTTACGTGTTCATGTTAATTATATGCAGACACAATACACTTTGTACATAGGTCACTCCAAAAGTAGTACCTCCTGTTTATTTCCATGGTACCTACAACAGACACATAAAGCACAGTAATACAATTTGATAGAACAGATTCTCAACTAAAAATTTTCACATTTTTCAACATGATCACCACAATAAACTATGCATTTTTTCCAGTGGTGAGCAAGAGCTTACATGCTCTTCTTGTAATTTTTACAAGTACAATTTCTGCACCAGAGGAGGTAACCCACTGTTTCACAGCTGCTAAGATGGTACTTCTAGGAAAATGTTGCCCATTCAGTCCGTCTTTAATTGGCCTGAACAGACGGAAGCCAGAATGCACCATATCTGGACTATATGGCAAGCCTGCTCAGACAGTTCTGCCAATGTTGGCAAGGTGCTCCATGCCCTTCCAACTGGTATGGGGCCTACATTGTGCTACAAGAGAAAGGTTGCCTTCTTCTCTGGCCTGATTCTCAAAATATTTCAATTTTCAACAGTCAATATTGCAGTGAAGTGGTCTGAGTGGATGAGTGGCCTGAGTCAAATTTCTTATTTGATGGGAAATTCACATATCACCACTCCATGGACTACTCTATTTTTACTCTGGCTTGTAGTGCTGACACCATATCTCATTACTGGTAATCATAAGGAAAATGTTACCTTCAGCCTTGTGTTGGTTTGATAGGTCATAGCAGACTTGCATACGGTGTTCTTTTTATTCCAGTGTGAGCATTCATGGTAACCATTTGCTGCAAACTTTGTGATGTTCCAACACTGTCACTTTTGTTTCCAATGAATTAAACCTGATATTCAGCTCCATATATTCAGCTCCAGTTCCTTGCTTGTAATCTGCCGATTACTTTTGATAGTGGAGTTCAGGATCTCGTGTGGAAGAAGCAAAGAAGTAAGTAGGATTGCAACCCTGGACTTTGGGAGAGCTAGCTTTAATCTCTTCAAGGACGTATTTGGAGGTATCCTGTGGACTAGAGAGCTGGAAGATAAGGAGGCCCAAGAGAATGGATTGACACTTAACCATTTCTTCCAAGCACAAGTTGTGCATCCCCAGAAGTAAGAAATCAGCGAAAGGTGTCAGGAGGCCTGTATGGGTGATCAGTGTTCTTATGGATATGCTCAAAGGCAGGAGAAAAGTCTACAAAAAAAAAAAAAAAAAGTGGAAAAAGTGACTGGCCACTTTGACATGAACACTTGACAGGGCTTGTGGGGATATAACGATGAAGGCTATGGTTGACCAAGATCTCATACAGTCAGGTCTTAAACACCTCCAAAGGTGGGGCACCTGTAGCCTCTCTGTGACCTCTCTGTGTTCCATACTTCATCCTAAGATATAATCTAAATCTCCTCTCTTTTAGTCTAAAGCCATTCCCCCTTGTCCTATCACTATCGGTTTATGTAAAAATTTGGTCCCCCGCCTACTTATATGAACCCTTTAAGCACAGAATTTGACATCTGTAGCCTCCAGTGTTCCCCCAGGATCTATTCTGGGTCCAGTCTTGTTTGACATCTTTGTCAGAGACCAGAATGAAGGGATAGAACCCACACTCAGGAAGTTTGCTGATGATATAAAGCTGGGAGTTGTGTCTGACGCATTGGAAGGCTGTGCTGCTGTTCAAAAAGACGTGGACAGACTAGAAATTTGGGCAGAGAGGAATCTTATGAGGTTCAACAACAGCAAGTGTAGAGTCTTGCACCTGGGAAGGAATAACTGCATGCATCAGTGCAGATTAGGGGATGATTTGCTGGAGAGGAGCGTTATGTGTCTATGTGGAGAAGGCCCTACGTGTCCTAAGGACAACAGATAGACCATGAGCCAGCAGTGTGCTCATGTAGCCAAGAAGGCCAAAAGTATTTTATGGTGCATTAAAAAGAACGTGGCCAGAGGCATCAAGAAAAGCAATCCATCTCCTCTGCTCTACCCTGAGGAAGCCACAATCACAATCACAGATTGCTGATTCCAGGTCTGGGCTCCTCAGCTCAAGAACTTCTAGAGACAGTCCAATGGAGGGCCACAAGATGATTAAAGCCCTGCAGCATCTCCCATATGAGGAAAGACTGAGAGACATGAGTCTATTCAGCCTGGAGAAGACTGATCATTTTCACTGATGTTGATAAATATCCAAAATGCAGTACTCAAGTGGATGTGTCCGGGTTTTTTTTTCAGAAATGTGCAGCAAAAAAACAAGGGGAAGTAGGCAAAAACTGATACCCAAGGTGTTCAGTACAAACATGCAAAGAAACCCTCTTTACTGTGAGGATGGAGCACTGAAACAAGTTACCTAGAGAGACTGTGGAATCTCTTTCTCCAGAGATGTTCAGTATCCACCTGGACACTTTCCTGTGTGAGCTACTACAGAGAACCTGCTATAGCAGAGGGACTGGACACTTCAGTGGTCCCTTCCTACCCCTATCATTCTGTGATTTGCACACAGATGATCAGATAGAAATGTTCTCCATTTCACGGTGTGGCAGCTATGCATGGCTGCCCAGCACATGTTTTGTCTTTCATGTCCCTGTTGTCACTTCACTGTACTCACATCCACTGTTTGGTCCTCCACTCAGCAAGCACTGATGAATGTCAGTAGTTTCAGTTTTTTTCCATGTGGAGAAATTCCTTTCCACACCTTTTCTTCATATGCATTTCCATCTCAAAAGCCATTTTGTCAGACTGCCTCTCTCCTGTTTCTGTCACATGGCAACAAAATGTAATGGAATGCTGGCAAAGTGGTTCAACCTCTGCTACCACACTACCAGCATCAACCACTGCTGCCATGGGCCAAGAACATAATAAACTAGGAGACATTACTCCCAGAGCATCCATTATATTAAACAGATCTTCATTTATATGCCTGTTATTTGCCTATTAACATGCCAATTTTATGACATATCTGCATTTTATTATTAATACCAAGTACTCTATAATAATATGAATATTATTTCCATATTTCACCTGCAAATTTCCAGCCTAAGCTATTTGGCTAACTTCATCTTAAGCATTTCTCAGCTGAGTTAGAATGCTTCTTTGTCAAAACAACTAGAAATTCTCAGCAGCTATCTAGTTTGCAGAGAAGAGCATTAATGGTTGAGTTTCTATGTGAAATACCTCCTTGATAACACTGTGGGCTGATATACAGATATAGTTGGTTTCATTGTTAAATTCAGACCCAGATTTGCAGATAGACTTCAAGAAACACTATTTTGCATGCGTAGTATTCTCCAGACACATTCGGAAATGCTTTAAATATTTAATTACTTCTTAGAAGTCCGTCATTAGAAGTTAGAATATTCCATGTGGAAAAGTTACATTGCAGCAGTAACGATCTGAAAAAAGCAAAGCACCCAGAACTGCTTTCTTCCCTCACGTCTTTAGAAATTCCTAGTGTGTTCTCAAATGACTAAGTGAACTAGATCTGGTCTTGGATCTTCTGTTATTAGCCAGAAAACCATGGCAGCAAGAAAGCCAATTTAACTAACAAGTTCCACATGGCGACCTTCCAGACAGAATATAAGAGCAAATTCCCCCCCACCAGAAAAACTGATATTCCCACATCACAGTAAGAGTAACGGAGTAACATCAAAGCAACCCTGTGGCCTGGGGAGGCTGACACCCCAAAAGTGTCATTTGACTTTGGTAATGGAAAAGACAAATTACACTCTGGCCTCCTTACAAATAGAGCAAAGCCACAATTAATAACTCGGATTTAAAGACTTTGAAAATGTTCTAGAAATTGCTAATAAATTCCAGTAGAGTCAATAGGAAGAGATTTGTTCTTCACGCAATTAGAAAACTCAATTAGTATTGAAACCTCAAAGCTAGGATCTGTTCAAAATGGGTTAGACTCCTAATATGTTTACATGGCAAAACATACTTTTTCAGCTTATCAGGACGCTGCACATGTTCTATGTGGTGAATCTTGGATTAATCAGAAACATACTATTTCCTAATGCCCCAAGGCAGTATCTAGGAACAACAATGGCTAAGATTAACATTCATATATTCTGCATATCAATATTAAATATTAATATTTTAATACCTTATAGTGTGTTAGCAAGTTTCTGTCCCACTGTACTAGCTTAGCAAAATGCTATGTGAGACAGAACTCAATGCTTACATTATATTGCTGCTGCACTAGACAGATACAGGAGTAAGCTGCTTAAAGAGTACAGAGTAATATCAAGCTAATATTTTGATAGTAAGTTAGTCAAGCATTATGCAAATATTATTCACTCTATTGAAAAAAATTGATAACACAGCAAGTGGTTCACTTGAACAGAACCACCCAATGAACTGATCTTAGTGTATTGGTAGCTCTTGGGAGAGGTGATAGAAGTGTGAAAGAGGTAAAGCTTTTTTGTCTTAAAACAGAAGACACATTTTTTTCCCCTTAGATTTTCCAGTTTTGCAAAAAGTCATAGAATCATAAAATCACAGAATGGTTTGGGTTGGAAAGGACCTTTAAGATCACCTAGTTCCAACCCCTGCTGTAGACAGGAACATTTCCCTGTAGACAGGTTGCTCCCAGCCCCATCCAGCCTGATTTTGAGTGCTTCCAGGGAGAGGGGGCATCCACAGCCTATCTGGGCAACTTGTTGCAGAGTCTCACCACCCTCACAATAAAGAAATTCTTCCTAATATCTAGTCTAAATCTACGCTCGTTCGGGTTAAAACCATTTCCCCTCATCCTGTCTCTAAATGCCCATTTAAGAAGCCCACCTCTCAGCTTTCCTGTAGGCCCTTTTCAGCTTTCCTGTTGTCTCCTGGACATCTGCAGATTTTCTACAATGGACAGGTTTTGCTATGTATCTGGGTGAGGTCAAAAGTAGTCAGTGAAGAATCTCTTACTTGTACTGTAAACTGCTGTCTGTGAATACATCAATATGGATAAGATGATTTTGGACACATTACACACCTACAATAATTTCAGCTCCATGGAAAGAACAGAGTGAATCTAGGAAGTGCTACTGTGGCACTTGACGAGTGTGTTTCTTAACTTATTAAGAAATATTATTTGTGCTGCATTAGTAATTAAAGATGTTTTTCTTCTATTGTTACCACAGTAATTTTTATACGGTATTCCATTAAATGTGCATTATCACTTTTACATAATATGTACTGAAGAAAAAAGATATAGGCTCTTCCAAATATATTTTTCTTTCCCCTCCCCTCATGTTTAATGTGTAAGTGTGCAACCAAGTCCTTGACTTACTTAAAACCAGAGGTATGGACACGGTATCCAACCATCTCTACTAATGTTACATGCATAGAACGAGTATAAAAAGAAAAAAAAGACTCCTACACTCTTCCCACAGATATGCTATCACAGTTCCACAGCAGACAAGCTTTTTCTGGAGCTGTGGGGGAAGTAAAAGGATATGCTTCTCAAGAAACAGACAGAAAAAACCCATTTGGTCACACTGGATTTTTGACAATGACACCAGCAAGTCCAAAATATCTTCTTTTTTACGCAGAATTTCTAATTGCCAAGTTGCCTTGCTTCAGCACTTGAGATCTAGCCTCTCCTTAATTGCTCTTTCTTCCATTTTTCTCTTCCTTTTTTTGAGTGTGAGAGTTCTTATTATTTGGACTGTTGCATTTTCCCCCTGTGTTTATTCCAGTCAAAGCTTAGCTGGGAGGCATACAGAAATCAGTACAGATGAACAGTGCCCCTCCATCAGCAGCACTGGGAACCAGGCCAACAGTTTCCTTGGTGCTGTGCAGTGGAACATTTATCCAGACAAACAATGTATTCTTAAAACAGGTCGCTAATGCACACAGACTGATAGAGTTGTATTATTAAAAAAACAACACCACAGTGATGACAACAAACAAAACTCAGCAAAACAAAACAAAGAATACTGGGGGAAAGGCTAGTTTTGTCAGTGATATTAGCTGATCTTACAGTCACTTAGCGTTTTAGAGTTACTGTTTATTAAATTCAGCAAACTGATTTAAAGTATATTTACAAAGGGCTCTTTTTGGACAGCACATAAAGCCACACAGTAATTTCTTTAGCCACTGCATCAACTGGTGGATGTCATTTTTAATATGTCGTCGAAATATTAGACTTCCAAAGTGCAGGGTGAACTTTTTCTGAGCTTATCCTTCCAGAATTTTACACTCACTGCTAGAGATATTGACTTGAATATTACGCCTTGGTGAGTTAGTTTTCCTTCTATTCTTGCTGAATAACTTCACGTTCTTCTGTCTCCATTAATCAATGCCTTCTTCTACATTTCTTTCCAAGACATCTGTGCAAAACTTTTCAGCTTTTCCCAGAAAGAAGAAAGCAAAAAGATGAAACACTGCATGCTTGTAATTGTATGCACCAAAAAGAAGGATCTGTGAAAATTTTTGACTGCTACCTTGATGTGCAGTGAGAACTTTATAGAGTAACCTGCAACTTTGGCTTCCATTCCAAGAAGAAGTTCCTCTGCTTCTTTCCAATGACTATAGCTGTATTTTACTTATGATGAACAGCAACAGTATAATTTCAGGCAGAATTTGGACAGCTGATACTGGGCAGCCTCATTACATTTGTGGAATATCACTGTCTTCAATTTTATTGCATGGACTGAGCATAAGTGAGTGAAAGAAGATTTGCCATAATCTTTCTATATGTTACGATTATGAAAGTATTTCATAAATGATTTCCTCATATTTATTAATATGACACCATATTAGCAGTTATGAGAATTGCACTGGTTTTCTTCATCTTATTTATTACTAACGCACTTTGACTAATACTTCAATTCCTTAATACCTATATGAAATAACTGTGTATAGTACATAAAGCTGGTTCTGGAAGCCTCAACTCCAACCCTCTTCTCTCTTGCCTCATAAATTTTATTACAATTTACTGATTAGCGCATGAGGTTTTAAGCTATTCCTTTTTCTCAACAGCAAAATATATTCTTGTAGGCCAGCTCTCTCCTGCTGCCCAGCACCTAAGGTCAGAGCACTGTCCTGGAAGATAATGCTTCCGAAGAGGCTGATGCAGCTTCAGATTTCCAGACTCGGGATGCAGAAAATGAATTTATTCCTACCTGGCTTCGTCCTGAACCCCCTGTAAGTACCTTCAAAAGACAGCTTGGCAGTGCTGGTTGTATTTTTAAATTGCTAAAAGCGGTACAAGTCTGTTTAAACATATGCTGGTCCTGTGATGCAATTCTGTTTTATCTACATGAAAGTCCAGATGATCACGGAAACCTGTTGCACTGACTATTTATTACAAACCAAAGTTAGACTAATAGCAAGCCCATCTGAGCAGCAGTCACAATAAATAATGTTTTATTGTCTCATGAAGAAACAGGTCCTCTCTTCAAGATTCGTGAGTTGTGTCAGCCAATGCAACTTGGTAAGAAGCCATACAAGCCGTCCTTGGCCAGGTGTCTTGGATTGGAAGTACCCCAGGAGAGATGGCAGAGGAAAGACCTCCATGCAAGGCAAAACATCAATAAGTACTTGTTGTTGAAAGCAGCATAAAACAAAAAGATTTATCTTTGTGGTGAAGCAATTCAGATAAGGCTTTGAAGAAAGGAAAAATTGCATGTACAAATGTTGTGTGCTAACCTGTTAAGCAGCCTTTCATTGACTCTACTCCTTCCAATGGGATGGGGAGAGAATTAGAAAAAAAAAAAAAAAGAAAACGAAGTAGAACTCATAGGTTGAGATAAAAAATATTTTGTGAGACAGAAAAAGAAGAGTGAAATAATAGTGATGTTAATCATACACTTAGGTTGCTCCAAAAGTAATGCCACCTATTTATTTTCACAGAAACTTCAGTAGATATAGTTTGATACATTATTTGATAGAGCAAATTCTCAGCTACAAAACACTATTCAATAGTCACCACCATTAGCTATTCATTTTTGACAGTCTTGAAGAGATGAATTCTGTGCTCATAAAAATCGGCACCAATGGAGGTTATACAGTCACTGTTGCTGCCACTGTTAAAATGTACCATCCAGCACATCATTGTTCTCATATCCATTCTTGTTCCCCACAAGCATTCAGCAAGTGTCGATGACTGTCAGTAAGGTGTCACTTTTTCTGCATAGAGAAATTCAGTTCCACACTTTTGCTTCACAAACACTTCCATGTCACACACTATCTTACCAGACTGCCCCTTTGCTGCCACTTGTTGCACAGCAACGAAATATAGTGGATATTAATGGAAAGGTTTAACTTCTACTGCCATACCATCGACATCCAATACAGAATGATAGAATGATAGAGTCCTTGAAGATGAAAAAGGCCATTAAGGCCATCTAGTCCAACCATCAACCTAGCATCACCATGCCCACAAAACCATATCCCTTAGTGCCACATTTACTCTCTTCTTGAAAACCTCCAGGGATGATAACTCCACCACCTCCTTGGTCAGCTTATTCCATAAGCTTATGCAGCTTATTCTAGCTAAGATGAAATTTTTCCTGGTGCAACTTAAATCCACTATATCTCATTCCATCTATAGTTAATCTAGTGATAGAAAGAGGCTGACCTTCACCTCACTACATTTTCCTTGTAGTCAGTTGTAGAGAGTGATAAGATCTCCCATGAATTTCCCCTTTTCCTAAACAGTCCCAGTTCCCTCAGCTGCTCATTACAAGACTCCTCCAGACTCCTCACCAGTTTTGTTGCCCTTCTCTGGACATGCTCCAGGACCTCAATATTTTTCCAGTAGTGAGGGGCCCAATGCCAATGCTGAGAATGTGATAAAATATGAGGAATTACTTTCAGAGCAATGCTTACATATATGTGCATATATATCATATAAACACAGATATACACAAGAAAAATGATTGACAACTCAATTGCTCACTACTTGCCAACTAGTGCCCAGCCAGTCCCTCTGCAGTGGCAGTGCCCTTCAGCCAAATCCCCTCAGTTTTACGCTTTTTTCACATAATGTCATATAGTATGAGGCAAATCCCTTTGGTCATTTTAGGTCATCTTTCCTGGTTCTGTCCCCTACCATCTCCTTGTGCCCCAGCTCCCTCACTGGCAGGACAGTACAAGAAGCTGAAAAGCTGAAGTGTCCTTGGTTCCATGCAGCACTGCTCTGCATCAGCTAAGACATTTGCATGATCAACACTGTATTTTCTCCTGAAACTAGGATGTAACATCATATCAAGCAATGAGGAAAACCAACTCTATCTCAGCTTTATTAAGGACTAATAAACAGCTACACTAACAAAAATGAGAAAAGATAATAAAGCAAAATATAATAAAAGACAACAAAAGAAGTCAAACGAACAGAAGTTGCAAAGATGGTACAGCTGTTGTAGGGCTGATCAGCAGGATCTGATTTAGCTAAATGGTGAGTGGAACCATGGTTGCAGTGTATGTCATCACATGCAGTATGTATGTGACGACAAATCAGCCATTGCCCAAAGAGCACAGATTTACTGTCCTGATGGGCTACAAAAGGACAAATCCTGAAGTAGGGGATAGAAGCTATTCCAAGAAGCACAAAAACAACAGCATGACTGTATGCAGTCAAGCTCATACCAGAGACTGACAGGAAAAAAAATGTTCATCCCTGAAGAGCTGTATGAAACATTTCTTTCCTCTGACATTTCCTTACAAATAGCTTTTCTACAGAGTAACAGAAGTTAAGGAATAAATCTTAGAAATCAGCATAAATAATCATATCAAACAGCAAAGTTCCCTTCTATCTGAATAACAAAAAATTATGTATATATAAATATGTACTTCATAAATAACAGAGAATCTTATCCTGCACTACTAAAATACTGGTTTGTGGAGAACATCAGAATCCAGGAGCTGAATTTAGTTGCTTGTAACATGCATACCCACCAGAGCCATTTCAGAGGTCATATTCAGATGCTTCTCTGAGTTTGGCATAGGTGACACAAGACCCATGTTGTTCTGAAGCGTCTGCTTGGAGGACAGATGGAATAATTTATGGCATCTCAAATAGACTCCCATGTTTAAGCAACTGGATCCCATCTTAGAGTGCTTTACAAATATTGTTTCAGATAAATGCAGAGGCAATAATTGTATTGTACCAAAGCAAAACCTTGCTCTTTAGCTTGATGTTTCTCTTCTTACATCGGCACACAGAGATACACATCAGGATAAATGCATTTATACACTTAGGCATATGTATATACCTATATTGTGAGTGTCTGAAAATGAAGATTCTGTGACTGTAATTGAAGCAGAACATCTTTGGTCTTGTCACTGATTCTTACCACATGCCAAGCGACATTATTTATTGAATGGAAAATCTAGGCAGGCCTCCAACTCTGAACAGAAAGTCAGAAGAAACTTCATTCTTTTTTTCTGAAGTCTGTACAAGAATCAAGCATAGTGAAAGAGTACCAGAAGCCAGGGAAATATCAGGTTTATTTTTCCATCTGGAAAACCAGTCTGCAGATAAAGCATAAGTGGAAGCAGGGATGAAACAATAGAGACATAACAAATTGAGTGTTATTAGAACTCTGATTTTCCGCTGTATGGATTTTCTATTACTATTTCATGCTTATGAAACAAAGACATAGGCAGCTCCGTTGTTTTGATTACTCCAGGTAATTTTTATTACACTTGAGGTCTTGAAAATGAATTGAGTCTGCTGACTCACTCTATACAGACTATTTCTGGCTTTACAGTAGAACTTTATAATAAGTACTAGTAGCTGTAAATACAGTTGATACACAAATACAGGTGGACACTGACTGTAATTGACTATTAATTCTGTATGCAAATAACTTCAGACTGTGAAGAAAACACTTCATAGATTTAAATAGAATTGTGTCCCACTGTTTGGCTTTGTTCCTTTACAGCTCAAAGCAATAGTGGGAAATAGCAAGTCTAGGCTTCTGCAAAGGCAATATCACATGTGGGATTCTTGGTACTACATGCAGAGTAGGTAGTAACCTCAACTGAAACAGGATAGAATAATTTTAAAATTATTATTTGCAGAGATATAATTATCATTTTTGCTTAGTGTTAAGCAAAATATTTAGCTTTCAGAAAAGTGGATTCAACCTTTCCAGATCTTAATGCAAGGAAGTTCCATTATTTCACTGATAAAATTAAATCTTTGGTTATGATGACCTCATTACTTGTCCAAGAAATCTAGCCAATTTTAATGGGAAATATGGGTAAAGAAATTAAACCTACCTTGAACTGCTTTCCCTCAGTGAAGGTCAATCAGCTGGCATTAGCCTTATGTAATAGCTCACTAGTATCAGCTTGTTCATCTGTCTGACTAATTGCAGGTAGGATGAATGGATATAAAGCTAAAACGTGTGAAAGTCTTCTACGTAGAAATGAAGAAATGACACAAACCAACAAAAGCTATTCTAGTTTATACAGAAATATAGTTGTTTCCTTCTTCAGAAGTTGTTTCCTTCTTCAGAAGTTGTTTCCTTCTTCAACTGGTCACATACTTTGTTTTGAAGTGGCTGACTCTTGTACATAGCTGGTAGACAATGGCTCAATGGCTCAATGGCTGATGGAGATCAGTGATGATTGGTGTTTCTCAGGGGTCAGTAATGAAACTGGTGCTGTTTAATGACTCCATCAATGAGAATGACCGTGAAATCGAGTGTCCCCTCAGCGAGTTTGTGGATGCATGGTGCAGCTTGCTTGCCAGAAAGGTGGTGTGGCATCCAGAGCGACCTAGACAGGCTGAACAGTGGGCCCAGGTGGACTTCATGAGGTTTAGTGAATCCGAGCACAAGGTCATGGACATGGGTTGTGGCAACATCCACTTAGTACAAGGTGGGGGCTGAAACAATGGAACACGGCCCTGACAAAAAGGACCTGGGGGTAGTGGTGGATGGGAAGCTGGTCATGAGCTGAAAGTGTGTCCTTGATGTCCAAAAAAGCCAAGTATGGCCTGGGATTCATTGAAAGTAGTGGGGTCAGCAGGTCGAGGTAGGTGATCCTGACTCTTTTCTCTGTGCTGGTGATACCTCACTTACAGTATAATAAATATCATTTAGTTCCAGCTCCCTATGTCTCATCAGGAACACCTTCCGCTATGTCAGATTGCTCAAACACCCATCCAACCTGGACTTGAACATTTCCAGGGATGCAGTATCCACAGCTTCTCTGGATAAGATATTCCAATGCCTCACCACTCTCATCATGAATAATATCTTCTTAATATCTAATTTAAACCCACCCTTCATTATTAAAAAACCATTATCCCTTGTGCTGTCACTATAATCCCTGAAAAAGATTCTCTCCTCCCCTTTCCTGGAGGCCTCCTTTAGATACTGCTATAAAGCCTTTCCAGAGCATTCTCTTTCCTATGCCTTTCTACATAGGATAGGTATTTCAGCCCTCAGACAATCTTTCAGCCCTCAGACAATCTTCACGGTCCTCCTCTGTACATGCTAAAACAGTGTGATGCAGGATTCTAAGTCTTAGTGTCTTAGTGTCTTAGAAGAGTGAGTAGTGAGGGAGAATCACTTCCTCATCAAGAAAAAGTATTTCTGGTGGAAGCCAGGATATGGTTGGCTTGCGAGGCTGCAGTTTGCTGTCTCATGTTCCTTCTCCTCAAGACTGCTCATAATCCACTTATTGTTCCTCTGTGAGGAAGCTGTATGCTTTCATGAGGCTCCCCATCAGTATCCTCTTCTCTGGGCTGAACGAACCGAGTGATCTCAGATGCTTCTCACACATCTTGCTCTCTAGATCCTGTTAGTGGTGGTTACAGTGAGTTTAAGCTACTTTTGCGGTTGCCCCAGTCCAGGTGCAGGACCTTACACTTATTCTTGTTAACTTCACGAGGTTCATGTGGGCCTATTTCTCAAGCATTCACAAAGACCTTCTGGATGGCATCCCTTTTTTCCAGCACACTGACCACAGCATAGATCTTGGTGTGATCTGCAAACTTGTTGAACATGCATTGAATCATGAAGCATAAAAGTTCGTATGTAGCTGACAGTTTGAATAACGTCTCAACTGTTATCACTGACGTAATAATGAATAATGTTTAAGTAGGAGGTAGAATCTCTGCTATGAAAGACCACTTACACATAAGAAGTGTGTGAAGGGACTAATTTTTTAGATATGTATGATTCTGTATTGTGATTTCTCACCTTACATCCAAGCCTGATTTTAATGGTATGCACCACATTTTATACATATTGTCACAGCTGCAGTGATGGCTTTCATCCATCTGTAAGACAAGTCTATGTCCTTTAGTATCTGGAGAGACAGAATATTTAGACAATAGTTTGTTCATAGTTTGACTAACTCAAAGAGATTACATTCCAGTTACAAGTATTCAGTATTTCATTTAGTAAACATAAAGTTTAATTCATTATTTTCCCTTTGTCTTACTCTTCCTGTTGACAGTACCACTTCCAAATAGGCCAGTTTACCCTCACAGAAAAAAAATCAATTTTCAAATAGAAAAAAAAAAAAGTCCGTATGGACTTACAATTAGATAAGTAACTGGAATACTAAATTTCCTACTGTTGAACAAAATTAATTATCAAGTTTTTTCTTTTCAGTGTTCTAAATCCAATGCATGTATTAAAATACAAATAAAGAATGCCGCAATTTTCTGTTGGACTGTTCAGATCCTTATTAATTTTGAAAACAATGGAAATTAAATAAAAATGAAGAACTTTCCCCATGTGAGACTGAAGAATCCTCTTCTTTCTTCTATTTCAGGGATGCAGTGGACTTTCACATTTTGCACTGCCTTTATGCATCTATTTTCTGAAATTTTGAATCACAGTGCCCAAGTAGGTTTTCTCTTACAAATCTCAGAAGAATTGTTCTCAAGGCTCACTTCCCATACTGGCTCCACTTTCTGTGGAACTGAATTGCATGAGATCACCTCTGTTAACAGCAAAGATGACTAGTGTGATACTAACTCTGTCACTGTATAGGGATGCTAAGGATAATTTGGATTCATCATGTCAGACAGCAGGAGCTCAAGAGATTTTACCACAATTTGCTATTTCTCTTGAGAGTGATTTGTCCTAGTCTGCACTCCTGCAGCTGATTCATCTCTTCACAGGTATGCTGCAACTTTTTTGTACATTATATACTGTTATTCATAACAAAGGAAATGCAGTAAACACTGGTTATATTTCTTATCCAGGTATTGGAGTTTCTAAATCGAGAAGCAACAGTTTAGGCCTCAGAAAATACTTAGGATGTCTGAAGCATGTTCTCAAGGATTAAACAGCAGTCAAAGCTTTGTTGGACCATATTTTCATAATCATTTAAAAATTTTTGAGGCAATGAGCAAAGAGAGGAGTTGAAAACTCAATGCTATCCTTAGAAGCACAAACTTAGGAAGATGAAAGAGCCTTTGTATTGTAGCATGGAACGAAGATCGTGAGGAATTTATTAGAATCACCATTTCAAGTCACATGTTCTAAGCTTGAGCACCAAAATTACCAGTAACATTTGGAAAAATAGATCTCTAAAACAAGAAAATACAGGCAGCTCCTCTAGGACCTACTGAAGCCAGCTGTATAATGAAGCAGAACCCCCATAATAAAAACTTCTCAAGGGATACTCAAGAACTGCCATGTTTATCAGCTCCTTGATTACTTATTATTGCTCAGAATAAGCAGTTAATGATGTGGAAACCTTACTAAATATATCTCAGCACATTTCCTGTCTACTCATAGATTGCACGAGATCATTCCTAGAGGAAAACTGCAAGGCTGATTGGTAGCATTTCCTGTTACCCAGACTTAGCCTTTCATTCACAGCCCTTGTTCAAAAAAGCTGGATCATGTTACCAGCCAAAGGAAGAGCACAAGTCAGTCTTATAAAACAAAAATGTTTGCTCTGCACAATTTCTATAATCAGAATGCTAGAGCAGTGTGACTGTTTTGGTGTTTGCTGGTAGGACCAGAAAACAGTATCAACTTTCTTCTTCTGCTGCACCTTTGATTTCCTCACCCTTCAATTAGTAATTTTAGTTTTTCCTTTAAATTCAGATTTCAACATTAATAATTTTCAATTAGGCATTTACAAAGCCAAGTAGATTTAACTCTGTTCCCCAAGAGATGGAAATACCAGCTGTGACAACAAAAGTTATTCCCAAACTGGTTATCCTACCCCATACTGCATCCGTATGTACAACATGGTCAATCTTGTTGCAGTAGGCTTGGATAAGTTTGACTTTCCAAGTATTTTGTGGTACCTTTTCATAATACTGGTGCATTGGTGTAAAATCTAAATTTATCTTCTAGATTTTAGATTAATTAATTGTTTTTTTAGAAATTTATTTTGAGTTATATACTTCCAATTCAGAGTTCTCTTGACAGAACTGGAACTACAGATTCTCCATCAAGTATTTGATTCACAGTCTTCAAATTTTTTTTTCATTTTGGGTAACCAGAGAATATCTGCCATTCAAAATGACTACCTTCTGTAAATGAAGCATACAATTTAAATCCCACTTTATATTACGTATGTGCAATATGTAGTGATATACTAGTATGCCATAAACTTTAAAGAGATTAAATAATTACTGCCATTAAAAAAAAGTTGTCACTATCAAATTAAGTTTTTGTTTACCTAATTATAGTCCTGATCTATCTGAAGTCTTTCAGAACTGGGAGTTTAAAATTACAGGAAGACTTGATTACATTATATAAAATACATTGTAGGCCCCATTACAACAAACCCTACATCCATTATCTTTTCAAAGACACATTCATTAACTCCAATATAGAAATGAATATTTTCAGAAGAAATTGTGAAAGAACTACCATTTAGCCTGAACATCAGAACTTCTTCACTAAGCCTTTTTCTTCAGTTTATACAGTCTCCCATTCCATTAGGCCTGCTTATCATCTTCCTGAGCTCCACAGATATTTCCTGAAGAAAAATACCAGAAACATATCTGCATCTGAATAATAAAGCAATGATGTTTCTATGTGCAAAAAACACCACAAAAGAGGCAATACTTTTTCTTGAAGATGGCTAGTGCTTTCTGTCACTGCTGTGCTACAATGGGAGATGAGATGGACTTGTTTTATTACCTGTTTTAATATCTGATCATTATGTGCTGCCAGAGTCATTAGAGATGAGATATAGCACTCTGGATGGCCTTGTCTGTATTTTTTATACAATCCCTTCTTTTTGAACAGATCTAGGACTACAACAGCAACAACATGTGGATCCTCTTCACTGCTTGTTTCAGCTATAGCTACTTATTATCTTGGATATGTTAAGCATCACAAGAGACCTCCTGTCTGATTAGCTAGTACGTAAAACTCATGTTAATGGTAGTTCGTGAATTTTTGTAAGTGTTCCTGAGGTAATACTGGATTTACCTGATGATCAGCTCACAAGTCCCTCAGTCAGAACAAGATTGACTGGTAACATTTTTATTAGAATAGCTGTTGTAATAATAATAATAACAATAAATCTCATCACTGCACTTATTTATTCAGACAATTCACACTTTTGATGTTATATACAAAATAAAGTTCATTTAGAACAAGATTAATTTTCACATGCAATCTGCCCTTTAATTCAAAATCTTTACAGGGTAGAAAATGGAAAACATTATTGAAAGTTTATTATTAAATAAGTACGCTATCATGAAGTATTTACAAGTTAAAAAAAAAAAAAAAAAAGAATATTTTAGAGAAAAAAAAAAAAAAAGGATTTATTAAACATAATATGAAGCATTGGAAAGTTTTGTTCTGAGACCACAAGACAGGAAGCAACAACTTCTCATTTGGTTTACCCAATACAAATTTGTAGGAATGGAAATAATGAAGTATAACCTAATTTTCAAACAATCCTCATTGCAAACAAAAATAATAATAGCAATTATGTTTGTTTACCTCAACACTAGCGTGCTAAATGTTAGCTTGCATACAAAAATACTTGAGAAATTGAAAGGAAGATGGGGTGTCCAATATTCATACAATACTAGATTATTGGTGTAGGAGACATAATTTTAAACTGGGAGAGGGTAGATTTAGACTAGATATCAGGGAGAAATTCTTTACTGTGTGGCTAGTGAGACACTGGAAAAGGTTTCCCAGAGAGGTTGTGGATGCCCCCTCCCTGGAAACACTCAAGGCGAGGCTGGATGGGGCTGTGAGCAACCTGGTCTAGTGGGAAGTGGGTTGGAAAGAGGTGATATTAAAGGTCCCTTATAATACAGACTATTCTGTGATTCTATAATTGGAATACTATAGTTGAAAGACTTGACATTTGGAGACAATATGAACTGAAGGTCACAGGACTTCTATTATTATTAAATCTGGAGAGTATTGTAGATCAGTAAGTAAATTATTTCCTTCTGAATTTACTAGAGATTTACTGTTTAGAAAAGACTTTGAGTTCCAAACAAGTTTTAAACAGACTAAAAACATCATCAACTACATCATTAATTCATCAATGAGAGATTCTCTACAGATGAATCAATTTCCATATTGTTATAATATTGATAAAATGTACGGACTTTGTTAGTCCTTTTAGACATCACAAATCCTTCTGCAATGTAATTATTCACTAACTGGAAAACAGATTTGACAGTTTTACTTGTCTGGCTAAAATTACCTGCCAATGGCTGAATGAGGTGTCTGTCACAATGGGAGTCTCCTGCTAGTCCAGCAATAAAGGTTTTAAAATTTGATTAAGTATATCTTACTAAGATTCAGGCACTGATTGTTATTATCCAGGATGAGAATTAAATTTATGCATATTAACTGCAAAACTTGTATTAATGTTTATACTAATACTTTGTCTCATGTATTATGCAAATTAAATCCATAGCCAAGGAAAGAATTAAGAGAAGGCTATATGACAAAGTCTGTACATTTGAGTGGGAACTTGAGAGAGGAAATAAGAATTTTTATATATCTCACATACTGAAATTGAAGTATTTGGTTGTGTAACGTCTAGCTTCCTAATCTAGTTATCCAAGTAAAGCTTCCACCAACCCTAATAAAATAATAGCCTTTAGCAAACAAAAAATGAAAGCTGATACAACAAGTTTTTTGACCAGCTTCCTGTTATTACCTAGAAATGAGACCTGAGATTCAAAGAATCTTTAGTATTTAATAAATGAGTAAAAAATATGTGCAGTGAAAGGATGGTTTACTAGTTAGATCGCTGCACTGACCATCTGGATTCTGTTCCTCTTCTAAAACAGGCCTACTGAACGACAAGTAAAGTATTTTATCTTACTAAGTGCTGCAATCAAAATCCACTCTTGATCTGGAGAAGATGAAAACAGTACCTTGAACTGTACATGCGTAGAGACTCACTACAAATATAATTTTCCACATCGTAATTTTAAAAAGATTTTCTTCCATTGTGTAGGTAAGGATATGCAGCATTTTTTAAACAGATTGTTTCTTTTACTTGTAAAGCACTGATCATTCTTTAATGCAATCAAATGAGGAAAGTTTGAAATGTGTGGAAATAGTTCCATTGACTCACAGAAAACAAAATTGTTTATAAACACAGAAGTCAATAAAAATGCTAGTTAAATACACTGAAAACATAAATACAGGCACCAGGATAGTTAAAACTGCTTTCATCAAATCTATGCATTTTTGAAATAGTAAAGATAGAAGAACTGGGAAGTGTCCAAACAGCCTGAAATTTAGGATAGGGAAAGTTTTAACACCAACTGTAGATTACTTCTCTATATGCACTAACCTTAAGAATCAAGAAACAGAGGCAGTAACCACAGAAAAAGTGGCTGTTCTCCAAGCAAAATTACTTTCTGCCAATTGGTGCAGCTGAAAGTATTAAGTAAAATACTTAGCTAATGCTTGTGTCATCTCATAGGGTGTCTTATGTGTTTTATTCAGTGACAACTGCATTGTGCAATAAATTAAGATGTAATTCTTCAATACTTCTTCATGTGGAAGGTGTAATTTTACACCATAAAACATGTGAAACCCACAGAACTTCATGCAATTTATGAGTTAAAAAAAGAAATTGGAAAATTGTGTCTTAAGTTGCCATGGCTCATACTCATTGCTATTTAAAATATGACGTTGATTAAGCTCTCCAAATTTAACAGTTACATATATTTAAAAAAATAAAATTCAGGTTTTCCAAATAATGAAATTTATGGGAAAGTGTACTATCATATTGTTTTCAGTAGCGAAATTTATTTTCCATACCATCTCAACACATCTCAGCCTGGATGCACTGAATGCACTTTTCTTTCTTCTTAAGCAGCTTTAAGGCCTCATTAAAGTAGTACAGTCTGGGTACTTCACAATACTTCAGCTTAGATAGTCTGTAATTTTCATGATACATCAGAGCACATTTATTTGCAGAGGATTGCTCTCGGATAAAGTACATTTCCCCAGCAGCTGAGAACTCCAATTTTTAAAGTATAAGACAGCTGTGTTTTTTTTCCTATAAGGCACATTTCTGGCTTAGGTAGATGTAAAATAAGTCTGAACCATTTCAAAATGAAAAATATCTTCACTGCTGAATAAACCTTTCCTGGAAATGTTTATTCTCTGGAAAATTTTTCAGCTCGGGTTTTCCTTGGGAAAGAAAACTAATATCAAAATATCAGATGTCTTACAGAGCTAAAATCTTATTTTCAGCTCTACCAGACATAGCATCATTGGTCTAAGACAAAATGAAAAATATTGAGTTTGTTGAATTTCATCACAGAGAAGTCTTTCTAATTGCTGAAGAAACTTTCTAGTTTCTTCAGTGTATACCAGAGTGTGTAAAGCTGGTTTTTTTCATGGTGCAAGAGTGGTGAAACCTTACTTTAATTATGACATTTGCCTGTGGCTGTAACTATTGCACCTATTGAAGACAATGATTCATTCCCTTAAACTCCTTTCTTTCACTACTGTAACTATGAAAGTCTGAATGGCTATGATGGAAGAAAGCAGACAAAAAAGCTGAATTCCATTTATTTGCTGAATTTACTTGCTTTTGTGCTTATTTCACACAGTAAGTCCTCCTGTGGGTACCAAACAGCTTAAATGAAGAGAAGTTAAACGAAATGCTGTCAATACTTGAGGGGGTCTGTGTCATATACAATAAGACTAGTTCTACTCTGGCATTCTTACAGAGGCGGGTGATAATAAGTAACATCTTTATGCGCAGACCTGGAAAATAGAAGAAATCTGTATTCTCACTCCATTCAACACCAACAAAACAAACCTCGCTTCTATCTAAAAAAAAAAAAAAAAAAAGCTTCAGTAACCCTTGATACTGCAGCAGTTCACTGAAGGGCAACGTCTTCAAAAGTTCCTTATTTGTGAGAACAGCTTCACACGCTTCACATTACAAGCTCCTGCTGGCACCATCTGGCCCAAAGTTAAAGGGAAAATCCAAAGAACACCACAGAATGACTGCATTTTAAATAAAACTACAATTGTTGAGGATTATATGTGTTTATGTTGGGAAATGTTATAAGTCTTGCAGTGATCTTGGGAAAACACATGTGGGTGGCAGCATTTTTTTATACAAAGTAGGCAAACACAAGTCCTCATTCTCATTAAGATCTTTAATTACTTTAGGGACAGCAAAATTGGTAGATAAACTTTAACCTATAAAATGTTTCAGTTTTACTATCTGACATTTTCTATTTTCTATTTGAAAGGAGACAGTTCACTTATTACAGATTCTGACAGATCTGAATCAAATAAAACTGCTGATCCGAGAAAGTTACTTAAAATAAATGGTTCAGTGATTTAACAATTGTAAGGTATGTGATAATGTGCAATAAGTAGATAGCTTTCTTTCTTTCTTTTTTTTTTTTCTTTGTGATAATCTTCTAAAGTAGGAGACTTTCCAGGATGTGTTAAAAAGTGGCAAAATTGTATGGAGCCAAAATATGTTTGTGCACTTAAATTCGGTCTCTCTTTTGCACATACATAGAGTGTACATGTATAAATCAATAACTTTATTGAGTGAGAGCAACATTTTGTCTTGCCCTGAATATCTTCTCAGAGCACAGGTACAGGAGATACTCCTTTATATATTTCTTCACAGCTAGCAGTTATGACTCTGAAAACTATGAGCCACAACTCTTGTTTTTGGTCACCCTTAAGATATTTCTTAAAATCTTGGTCTAGATTCTTTTTTGACCTCATGAAAGGCTTGAGCATATAAAACATCCTGAGGAGTATATTTTGCTCCAATCTTTATTTCGTGATAAACTGGCACTTGGGAATCCCAGATCCTGCAGGTAAGAGAGATGGTCGGGAAAAAGGGAGACTTCCTCATGGTCAAGAAGGATCTGGTCAGAGATAGTCTAGGCGAAACTGATGCACACAACTCCATAGGCTCTGCTGAGATGCAACCGTGAGTCCTGAAGAAGCTGGCAGAAGTGATTGCTCAGTGACTCTGTCATGTTTGAAAGGTCGTAGAGAATGGGAGAGGAGCCTGGGACTGGAGAAAAGCAAGTGTCACTCCATTTTTCAAAACGGCAAGGAGGAAAACTTGAGAAACTACATGCGGGTCAGCCTCACTTCTGTCCCTGAAAAGGAAAAGGTTATCAGGAATAGTCGCCATGGATTCACCAAGGGAAAATCATGCTTTAATAGCCTTTTGTGATGTTGTGACTTATTGGGAAGATGAACAGACAGCAATGGCTGTAGTGTACTCTGACTTCAGCAAGGTTTTAGACACTATTTTACATAACAGGTAAACTTAAGAAGTATGGGATAGATGAGTGTACAGTGATGTGGATTGTGAACTGGCTAAGTGGTAGAGCTTAGAAGGCTGTGATCAGTGGTGCAGAGTCTAGGGGCCTTTTGGCTAGCAATATTCCTTAGGGGTTTGTACTGGGTCTGATTTTGTTCAACATTTTCATCTATAATCTGGATGAAGGAACAGAATGCACCCTCAGCAAGTTTGCTGATGATATGAAGCCAGGAGGAGTGGCTGACACACTGGAAGGCTGTGCTACTATTCTGTGAAACCTGGACAGAGAGGGGGATTGGGTGGAGGGGAACATCATGACGTTCAACAAGAGCAAGTGGAGGGTCCTACATCTGAAGGGGAGTGATCATGTGTATCAGTACAGATTAGGGCTTTACCTGCTGAAAAGGAACTCTGCAGAGAAGTTATCATGGTGTAAATGGGTTGACTGCAAGCCAGTAGCTTACCCTTGAGGCCAAGAAGGCCAATGGTATCCTGGTGTGCATGAAGAAGAGTTTGGCCTGCAGACTGAGGGAGGTGATCCTCCCTTTCCACTCTAGCCTGGTGAGGCCACATCTGGAGTACTGTGTCCATTTCTAAGATCCCCATTTGAAGTAAGATGGAATTTCTGGAGAGAGTCCAGTGCAAAGCCACAAAGATGATCAAGGGCCGGGAGTATCTCCCTTGTGAGGAAACACTGAGATACATGGTACTGTCCAACCTGGAGGAAGGGAGACCTAGAGGGGATTTTATTGATACTTATAAATACCTTATGAGTAGGAATCATGTAGATAGGACCAGGATCTTTTTGTTGATGCCCAGTGATAGGTGTAAGAGACAAGAGGCACAAATTGGAACATAGGAAGATCCATCAGGAAAAGAGGAAATACTTCTTTACTTTGAGGGTGGCAGAACATTAACACAAGCTGCTCAGAGATCTTGTAGTGTCTACCTCTCCAGTGATATTCAAAATCCACACGGATGATTTTCTGTATGCTACTCTGGGATATCAGCTGTAGCAGGGGAAGTGGATTAGATGATCCAAAGGTCCCTTCTAGCCTCTACAATTTTGTGATTCTGTGATTTTATGATTCTTTTATTTTTCTTAGTTTATTTCTTTTCATTCACCCTAGTTGATCTACTGAAAAAGAAGTGAAACGGTTATTTTCATTCCACTCATGATTTTATAGACTTGCTCTATCTCCCCTCATTCAATTCTTTTCCAGGCTGAAGACTCCTTGTCTACTTAGTTATTCCTTATATAAATCCTATTCTTTAACTTTGATCATCCCTGATAACCTTCTCAGCATTTTCTCAATCCTTTTTTTTCCCCACATTTCAAAGAGAATATTGCAGAAATGGAATCACGTTGAAGTACAGTTGCATGATGAATTCATGAGATATCATAATAATGCTTTCTCTTCTATATTGCCATATAGCTTTCTGAATAATTCCTAGCACTCTATTTGCCTTTTTTTTTTTTTTTCTTCATTTTTTTTCCCCCAGTGTTCCTATTCCTGTGTTTCCATAAAACTATGTTATAAAAGCAGCATGTTTCCTCTGGTTAGCCTGGATGCAGACCGAATTCTTGCCTTCTACAAAATGAACTTTCAGAGGGATAAATTGAGAACTGTGTTTGCTTAAGTGCTGGTCTAGTCCTCAAAAAAGGTTTGTGAACATCAAAAAATCTTAAAGAGAGTGTAGTTTGAACTACTTTTGTTTACAAAAATCCTTAGATCAAATTCTAAGCGTTTCTTTTGCTTCAGGAACTTTGCGTAAGTCTTGGAAATACCCCGTGAGAATGTGCTAGTACTTTCATTAGATGGATAGTATTAAGAAGAGTTTGAGACATAACAACTCACATTTGTGCTTTTTGGAACTATCAGCCAAAAATTTGGGATTACAATAAGAGTAATGTTCAAGTGCTGATGCTGAAAGTCTGATGTTTTAAATTTCTAGATTTTCTGTATGCTTGGATCATGAAGCTTTTACCCTGTAACACCTAATGAGTAAAAATAATATTTTTCAGTAATGAACTCAACTACATGCTGTTCCTCTCAATTCCTGAAGAGAATAAGAATTGCGAAAGAAGCAAGAATAGCTTTTACTCTTTTTGCCTAGAAAACTCAATGGAAATCCAAAAGCTTAATACAAAAAGAAATGAGATAATAATAATAAGAGACTTACATTTTAAAATATTTAATTTTTCATACAATTGATCTTAAAAATGGTACCTGAAAATATTTGCATGATAAGAAGATTCACTGTGGGTTTTTTTCTTACTTTTAGACAGATGGGATCAAAATGGCTTTCGAGGCAGCTTATTTTCTTTCATCTTCTCAATAGGACTTGCAACTTCTGCTTTAATCAGGCTGCATGAAACTTTCAGGTGTTTTATCCTCTCATGAAATGAGATCTAATTGGCAAGAACCCTTGAAAAATCTTACTGTGCACCCCTATGAACTTCAGCTTCTTAAAGATGAACTTTTTTCTGTTGCTATTTTATCTAAATCTACTAATCTAAAATCCCACATAGGTAATGTCACGGATTTGACCAGATCAATCTATGTCCGTGACAGGGGCGACAGGCCTCTGCCCTCCCCCCCACACCGCAATCACACAAAAAATGGGAAGGAAGGAAGGGAGGAAAAGAGCAGCAGCAACAATCTATGGAGGAAAACTTATTTTACTATAATATTGGAATACAAGATAACACAATATGTACAATTTAATTGAAATTGAGATTAATAAATCAGACAAGATGAGAGAGAGAGAGTTCCCGGGACCGATTCAAACCTGTAAAGCTTGGAACGGCTATGAAAGCACCCTCCAGCACCCACTGCAAGGCAGCAAGAGAGCGCCCCCCCCACCCGGAAGGGCCAGATCCCGTGACTGCTGTAATGTACAGGGATAGGTACTTGGAATTGGGGCAGTGACACTTTAATGCCCCGTACACTACATGATGTTTTGATGTGGAATACTGAAACCCAAAATAAAAAAAACAAAAACAAAAAAAACATAGAACCATGACAGGTAAAATAAACAAAGTGGAAGCCTGGAATTTGGATCTTTGTGATCAAATCAGAATCCTATATAATGAAGAACTAAATAAGCTCACAAAACACCTACAAATCTACAGAGAATTTAGTGTTAGGTTAAGTGATCTATGTCAATAACAGTACTATCATTGATTTGTATCCTATACTGCTACTCATATTGAACAAATACTTGCAAGACTTCAGTTTTTCAGGTCAGAGGGAGATGAGGTATCTAGTATTAGCACAGTCCTTCAGCAATTTCACAGAATTTAAATAAATCTAATCTCTTTATATAATCTATATTATATTATATTTATATAATTAATTATAAATAAATTATAAATAAATAAATATTTATATTTATATAATTTATATAATTGAACTCTGCGGAAAGGAACCTGGGTGTCCTGGTGGATGACAGGTTGGCCATGAGCCAGCAGTGTGCCTTTGTGGCCAAAAAGGCCGATGGCTTACTGGGGTGCATTAAAAAGAGCGTGGCCAGCAGGTCAAAGGAGGTGATCCTCCCCCTCTACTCTGCCCTGGTAAGACCTCATCTGGAGCACTGCGTCCAGTTCTGGGCTCCCCAGTACAAAAAAGACAGGGATCTCTTAGAAAGAGTCCAGCGGAGGGCCACGAAGATGGTGAAGGGCCTGGAGCATCTCTTCTATGAAGAAAGGCTGAGTGAACTGGGTCTGTTCAGCCTTGAGAAAAGAAGGCTGAGAGGGAACCTGATCCAGGTCTACAAATATCTAAGGTGTGGGGGGCAGAATGGTGAGGCCGGACTGTTTTCAGTGGTGAGTGGAGACAGGACAAGGGGAAACGGCTGGAAACTGCAGCATAGGAAGTTCCGCACAAACATGCGCAAGAACTTCTTTACAGTGAGGTGACGGAGCACTGGAACAGGCTGCCCAGGGAGGTGGTGGAGTCTCCTTCTCTGGAGATGTTCAAGACCTGCCTGGACGCCTACCTGTGCTACCTGCTGTAGGGAACTGCTTTGGCAGGGGGGGTTGGACTCGATGATCTCTGGAGGTCCCTTCCAACCCCTACAATTCTGTGATTCTGTGATCTCTTTGCTAACAATAGTTTTCAGAGTGTAACATGAAATACATTTCTGCAAAGAGCATATTAAGATATTTTTGTGTCTGGGGACAGAAGCAATCTCTCTCTAGCTTCACTTTCACAATTTATTAAAGCATTCAAGCCCCTTCCTGGTACTGAATCTTCATGATGAACTTGTGCAGCTGTGGTTAAGTTAGCACCCTTCATATTCATTTCGTAATTGTAGCACATGATACTACTTTGGAATAAGAAAAACAAGCAACCAAATCTCAATTGTTGCAGCTGTGTCGTGAAGAAATACATATTTCAAATGTAGGCTTATTGCCAAAACTCTTATTAGGCATTCAGAATACTAGAAAGAAGGGAGAAATAATAGAAGTCACCTGTTTCTTTATGAATCTGCTTACTTGCAGCCTTGTTAGTTTCTGACAAACAGTGAACAGCAACCCATGTCTCTGAGTTTGTTGCAGCTCATTTGCACTGTGTTATTTATAGTTATTGGGAAGAAAGCAAAATAGGTCTGCTGGAGGCCAGGATAAAGAAAATCTGGCCTTGGTTTCCTCGTGCTGCTTCTTGCATTCCCCAGCTCTATTGGCCTAGTATGATGGTTGGCAGCTGCAGATGAGAACAGTTTTAAGGAGTCATCCAGCCCAGCCACAGCTAAAGGACTACTGAAGCCAATTATTAAAAACAAAACAACATCCATCCCACCAACCGATTACAGCATCACCCTCCGCACCCAAAACTTACATGGGATATACATGGGATTCACAGGTACAAATGAGACAGAGGCTAGATTTGATGCTGTCATAATGGAAGCAACATTTCAGATTACACAGTAGTGTTTCCATTTAAACACATGTCCTGGAGAGAGCAGCAGAGGCTGAAATGAATGCCGGGTAAGGTGCAAACTGGAAATTTCTATAGAACTTTATTTAACTTTGATAAAAAGCACTTGTTGTTATACAGCACGTAATTATGTGCATTTTAAGCTTGCCAGTAGTTACTTATTTGCAAAAATATTAACCTTGCTGAAATATCCCTTGGCAGAGAGTAAGAAGTCACTAGGACACAGAGAGAGAAAGGGTGCTGTCTGACACTAGTATTCTACAGACACGGTAGAAGATAAGATAACATATACGTATAGAATGAAGAACACAAGGAAACGGAAAATAAGACTAATCAGTCTGATTGACTTGTAGTAGTACTCTGCTATCAAATTTTGCATAAACTGTGTGGAGAAGTCTTAAAACATTGTTTTATACAGTGATAATAGTGCAGCTCTGTGAAGGTTTGTGGAGAGCTCCTTCCCAACACAGTGAAGGATAAAATACTAAACACATCTGTGAATTTAACAGGAAGTTGACAACATGATGTATCAAATAAGGAATTTGGAGTGAATGGGACTATGGCAGGATAGAGAGAACGGAAAAGTATTCTTTAAAATAAAATGTACAGTTAGCATGGAGAAGGAGCAGCTAGAAAAATGACAGATAAAGAGTTACATCTTTGTCAAAGAATCCAACTACACCAAGAACTTTCCACTAGCATTTAGGGTGAATAAGAACAAAATGGGACTACATTTATGAGATAGTTTGTGAAGCCTTTAAACGAACTGATAAATGCTACAAGTTGAAAGATGAAAGTACCAATTAAATAAACATGAGAAAACTTACTTTTTTCTTAGTAGTGACAGATGGAATTGAGTATAGCCTTACAATATTCCTGATATATGTTTTAGGTAACTGAACAAGTCCAACAGTAGAATCAATTACACTTAATACATCAAGTGAATTAATAAACTATGCATTTGGTTTCCTATTAGACCAAGACATACGTGATCATACTGTTCATAATTTCAACCAAAACTTTAATCTTCTTGACCAATTTCAGCTGGTTGAAAGAATCCTCTTGTGAAAGTTTTCTAGAAGTTTTATGATAGATCAATGGAAAAATAGAAGTGAGACACTCACATTAGTGTCCTAGATGACACTGAAAAAAAACCAACCATATCCATTATATGGTTTGTTTGGAAGCAGCCAGCCGGCCAAGTAACTCACTCTGCAAGCTAGCTAAACACTGCAAATCACTGAGTGGGCAGCCAACACATAGCTACCTCAGAAATAAGAAGATCTACAAGGGCAGAGTCACTGCAAGGGAAGGGATGATAAACAGTTGTTGGGCTTACTGATATATTAAGTAAGGCAGGAAACAAATTCCTAAGGAAGCAGCTTTAATACTGCCCAGGGGACAGTTCTATTTTCTTTCTATGTTTTTACACCAGAGAGATTTCCATTTCTAGCTATTTCACTGTTGTCACATGTTTCATCATGCTACACTCCCAAGAACTTTTACCTCAGCCAAAAAGATCCAAACCTCTGAGTTGAGAGCCTGTTTAAGTGGGAAGTTAGACTAGGTAATATCTATGAGAGATCCCTAAAATTAATGCCTCCTGTTTTGTTATGTTGGCCCATGGCATCAGAAGTGAATGTTGGAGGTATGGCAGCAGAGTCTGGACTTTCCCACCAATGTTCCACTACACTTTATAGCTGTGAAACAGATGGCAGCAGAGGGCTAGGCTGACAAAATGACATC